>NC_061511.1:79330510-79369599 GCF_022539505.1 Lolium rigidum
TAGTGTATGCCATTTGTGTCCACCATACCTACCTACTACATGGTATTTCTCCGCCATTCCAAAGTAAATTGCTTGAGTGCTACCTTTAAAATTCCATCATTCACCTTTGCAATATATAGCTCATGGGACAAAATAGCCTTAAAAACTATCGTAGTATTGAATATGTACTTATGCACTTTATATTTTATTAAGTTGCTTGTTGTGCGATAACCATGCTTCGGGGAACGCCATCAACTATTGTTGAATATCATGTGAGTTGCTATGCATGTCCGTCTTGTCTGAAGGATCTATCATTTTAGTGGTTGGAGCATGCAAAATTGTTAGAGAAGAACATTGGGCCGCTAACTAAAGCCATGAATCATGGTTGAAGTTTTGGACATATATCCTCAATCTCATATGAGAATAATAATCATTGCTACATGCTTATGCATTTAAGAGGAGTCCATTATCTGTTGTCCATGTTGTCCCAGTATGGATGTCTAAGTTGAGAATAATCAAAAGCGAGAAATCCAAAATGCGAGCATTCTCCTTAGACCTTTGTACAAAGCGGCATGGAGGTACCCCTTTGTGACACTTGGTTGAAACATGGCATGCGAAGATCCGGTAGTCCAAGCTAAGTAGGACGAGGTGCGGGCACTATTAGTACACTATGCATGAGGCTTGCAACTTGTAAGATATAATTTACATAACTCATATGCTTTATTACTACCGTTGACAAAATTGTTTCATGTTTTCAAAATAAAAGCTCTAGCACAAATACAAGCAATCGATGCTTTCCTCTTTGAAGGACCATTCTTTTACTTTTATTGTTGAGTCAGTTTACCTATCTCTCTCCACCTTAAGAAGCAAACACTTGTGTGTACTGTGCATTGATTCCTACATACTTGCATATTGCACTTGTTATATTACTTTATGTTGACAATATCCATGAGATATGCATGTTATAAGTTGAAAGCAACCGCTGAAACTTAATCTTCCTTTGTGTTGCTTCAACACCTTTACTTTGATTTATTGCTTTATGAGTTAACTCTTATACAAGACTTATTGATGCTTGTCTTGAAGTACTATTCATGAAAAGTCTTTGCTTTATGATTCAGCTTGTTTACTCATGTCATTACCATTGTTTTGATCGCTGCATTCATTACATATGTTTACAAATAGTATGATCAAGATTATGATGGCATGTCACTTCGTAAATTATCTTTGTTATCGTTTTACCTCGCCGGGACGAGCAGTAACTAAGCTTAGGGATGCTGATACGTCTCCAACGTATCGATAATTTCTTATGTTCCATGCTACTTTATTGATGATACCTACATGTTTTATGCACATTATATGTCGTATTTACGCATTTTCTCGGAACTAACCTATTAACAAGATGCCGAAGAGCCGATTCTTTGTTTTCGCTGTTTTTGGTTTCAGAAATCCTAGTAAGGAAATATTCTCGGAATTGGATGAAATCACCGCCCAGGGTCCTATTTTTGCATGGAGCTTCCAGAAGACCGAAGGGGAGTCGAAGTGGGGCCACGAGGTGGCCAGGTGACAGGGCGGCGCGGCCCAGCCCCCTGGGTCCCTCGTGCCGCCTCTTGACCTGCCCTTCCGCCTACAAATAGCCTCCGTCGCGAAACCCCCAGTACCGAGAGCCACGATACGGAAAACCTTCCAGAGACGCCGCCGCCGCGAATCCCATCTCGGGGGATTCAGGAGATCGCCTCCGGCACCCTGCCGGAGAGGGGATTCATCTCCCGGAGGACTCTTCATCGCCATGATCGCCTCCGGAGTGATGAGTGAGTAGTTCACCCCTGGACCATGGGTCCATAGCAGTAGCTAGATGGTCGTCTTCTCCTTGTTGTGCTTCATTGTCGGATCTTATGAGCTGCCTAACATGATCAAGATCATCTATATGTAATACTATATGTTGTGTTTGTCGGGATCCGATGGATAGAGAGTACTATGATTATGGTGATTATCAATCTATTGTTTATGTGTTGTTTATGATCTTGCATGCTCTCCGTTATTAGTAGAGGCTCTGGCCAAGTTTTTACTCTTAACTCCAAGAGGGAGTATTTATGCTCGATAGTGGGTTCATGCCTTCATTGACACACGGGACAGGTGACGGAAAGTTCTAAGGTTGTGATGTGCTGTTGCCACTAGGGATAAAACATTGATTCTATGTCTAAGGATGTAGTTGTCGATTACATTACGCACCATACTTAATGCAATTGTCTGTTGCTTAGCAACTTAATACTGAATGGGGTTCGGATGATAACCTCAAGGTGGACTTTTTAGGCATAGATGCAGTTGGATGGCGGTCTATGTACTTTGTCGTAATGCCCAATTAAATCTCACTATATTTATCATATCATGTATATGCATTGTTATGCCCTTCTCTATTTGTCAATTGCCCGACTGTAATTTGTTCACCCAACATGCTTTTATCTTATGGGAGAGACACCTCTAGTGAACTGTGGACCCCGGTCCTATTCTTTACATAGCATACAATCTACTGCAATTGTGTTTACTGTTTTCTTTGCAAACATCTTCCACTCGATACGTTTAATCCTTTGTTACAGCAAGCCGGTGAGATTGACAACCTCACCGTTTCGTTGGGGCAAAGTACTTTGGTTGTGTTGTGCAGGTTCCGCGTTGGCGCCGGAATCCCTGGTGTTGCGCCGCATCACATTTCGCGACCATCAACCTTCAACGTGCTTCTTGGCTCCTACTGGTTCGATTAAACCTTAGTTTCATACTGAGGGAAACTTGCTTCTATACGCATCATACCTTCCACTTGGAGTTCCCAACGGACGTGTGCATCTACGCGTATCAATCAGTCAGAGTCTTCTAAAAATAACAATCGATACAATTTTTCTAGAACACGCGCTTATCTACTTGAGGCGTTGGTAAATGTTTTCTTCTTTAAAACTGATTTAGGGAAAGGGATCGAGATTAAAGAACGTGTTTCATGGAGAGATATATGTAGTAGATATGCTAACACCTTATGGGAAGTTGGATTCTGCACGGACCTTTCCCCAGACCATGCCAGATACGTGAGGTACTTATATGCTAACACCGGATCAGAAGTTTGATTCTGTACTGTATAAATAGTTCGGATTTTCCCAAAATAAAAAGATACGTGACAACATGTTATGGTACAGTTTATGTTCATAAGAGACTTATGTTACGGTACTTTTTATTAAATCATATCCGTAGATTTTAGATCCAAGTACTATTATATTTCTAATGATGTGGATCAACCTAATGCCTCGAAAAACACCCTTATTTTGCTTTTAGTATATAATAGATGTACACGGTTGGAGGACACGGCGATGGATACTTTTTCCCGATGCAGCATAATCTACGGATTGGACCTCTGCTTTCACCTTAGACGTTTTACATTTGCTCATGTCTGATATGTAATTCGCCTTTTTTAGCACTTCAGACTTTTGAGACTTTTTAAACGGTTGTGTGCATCTTAGCTATGCAGAGATCGGGTGTAATTGCTTCTCTATAAGTAATAAAGCACCCATTATCAAAAAAATTAAATTAAGTGAATGTTGAATCACAGTCAAAGCACTAACAAATAGGTATGCATGGTTGCATTCCATCACTGTATGCTTTAGTATCATCTGGTTGTTTACACTCACTTAAGTGTTAAACATCACCGTTCATGCTGGGGTTCGGTGTCACATATAACTATGGGAATGAAGACTAAGTCTTTCACCAACTGTTTCTTGCTATCAGTTGGTGATGTGATGCTGTCCCCATTATGGTAGATATCGTGAAAGATCCTGGCGAGGTTGATACAAATGTTGGCCATGCCGTAGGGGGAAGATAAGTTCCAGCCTCCAGTACAGGCCTCGTTGTTAAGCTCCTTCCAGTTCTCAGCAATGGTATTCTGCACAGCACCACGGGCATCTTCCTCGCTCGCACCTATGTCTCTCATGTAGCAAGCGATGGATGATGGCTCATCATCTCCTTGCTCTGAATCGGCCTGTAATGGGTGCATGCGAACTTAATTAGTTTTGATATGCCTTGGATGGTATGCATCAGAACCTTCGTTGTGATAACCTGTCAATTGACGGCAAAACTGGTTACAAGAGTTACCAGCCCCCTCACGGAAATGCAGGAATGTATGAGCCGACTAATTCAACAAGATTTCTTCAGTTCAACAAAAAATAATTGACTGACCTTGTGTGTTGCGCAGTCGTTGCAGAGCCGAAAGATGGTGGAAGATAACTCAACTAGCCTGGGATAGTCGATGCTTCCATCCCCACCGATGTTCTGGTCATCGCCGAGACATGCATTTATCTGCTGCTGCGCGTCGTTGAGGTTGAGGTTGAGCGTGGGAAAAGCGTGGAGCAGCAGGAGAGGCCCGGTCGACGTGATCCATCCGTTGTCAAGGTACTCATCGGACCTTGGCCAGTAGCTCTGGTATTTCCACTCGGCCTCAACCAGGAAAGCCTTGCACAGCTCATGCCACTGCTACATCCTCTTAAAAATTAGAGTTCCTCTAGTATGTTACTACACACGATTTCGTCAGTTTTGCAGGGTGCTTACCGCCTTCCTGTAGAGTGGGAGCACATTGTAGCCCTGATCCTTCATCACGCGATCAGCCGCACCGGTTGACGTCGTCCAGATGGCTGCGTACATCGCCTTCATGGACTCCGGGAGGGTTGCATCCTCTGCCATGGAAGCATTGTCCCACCTACCGATGGCGTCGGTGAAAGCCGTGAGCTCATCGAGCGTCCCGTAGACGTCGTACACGTCGTCTAGGTGGACCAGGAGGGAGCCGATCTTGGCGAGCACCTCGCGGCACGCGGCGAGGCGAGGATCCGGAGCGATGCACACTGCTCCGAAGAAGCACTCCACCAGCCGGTCCCTGCCGGACGGCAGCTGCTCGCTGAGCGCGGTCTCCTTCCACCACCTGCAAAATTCAGTAGTAACGCATTTCATATACACCAGTCAAACATCCATGAGATGACTCCCTCTTCAAGATCATCTACATACATCGTTATCTTGACAAGTTCTGCTCGATGAACAGATTGGACGAGGTTAAAGTCGACTGTTGCTAGCTCTAGAATGGACGGGTCGATGCTGCAGTTGTTATCGTCGTTGCTGTTGGTTTTGCGGCCCCGTTTCAGGGACCGTATTGCATGCAGCCTCGGGGCTCCCCAGTGCAAGGGAAGGTCTAACAAGACCCCTTCAACTATTTCCCTTTGTTTAGGCACCATGAGCGACATCATCTGTGTGAGGGTTTCGATGGAGAATGCTCTAGCTCTGTCGAGCATCGTCTCATCTGGGAAGGCTAGGTAGGAAGCCTGATACAGCTCAATAATTCCGTCGATGTCTTCTGGGTTGATACCTCCGAAACCACCCCTCTTGTCGCCGCCTATGAATGCATCGAACATATCTGAAAAAAGAGAAAGATATGCATGGTAGAGGTGTGTTAAAATTCAAGCCATTTTCAACAGTTTAAACTTTTAGAAAACTTGGCTAGTTAGTCAATTTAATATGGTATCAAAGCTAGGAGATCTCAAATTCAAACCGTGGCAAACGTACTATATTTTGGCCTTCAATTATACATGGTAGAGGTGTGTTAAAATATAAAGCTAGCCTTTTTCAACAGTTATATTTTTCAAACAACTTTGCGAGTGCATCAATTTAATAGAGAGAAAATAAATTAATTGACGATACCATGATGATGAAATTACTGATTTTTTTCACCTGTAGATGCATGAAGTCCATTTCCTCGGAGCAGTCTAAATAGCAATGCTGTTGAAGAAAGGTCATTCTTGAGATGATGATATGCATGTTCTACATGCATGGACACGAGGGTTGTTTTGATCTCCTCCTCAAAATGGTATGCTACACCGAAGCTTTGCAACTGATCCATGATTCGGAGCCTAGTGGGCAACTTCTCTTCCTTGTCCAGAAACAGCTGCCTGACTCTGTTCTTCAAACTCTCATGCTTGCTAGGCTCCTATTCAATTTACAAAAGACACATCTCACTATATACATCGTTTCTCAAATATAACTAACATCATAATAGCAAGACCAGTTATTCGAATTTGCAGCAACGAATGAGCCCATATGCATGCATGTACCTTATCGTCCTGGCTACTTTGGTCCTCCTCAGGCCGCAGGGAGCAAATCGAGTCGTAGTCCCAGCTGTTGGGCTGGTAGTTTGCCGACCGTCTTTGCGGCATCAGTTGGGAGCGCCCATCAGCCGGTACCATGTTGTACTATACACATCTTAGTTTGCGTACTGTACCTACGTACATCTCTTACACGAATTTGCTTGGGGAACTGTCCTATGGGGTGCTTCACATATGAAATGACTTATTTATGGACACATATGAGTGTGCTAACAAGTATGCGTGCATAAAATAGAATAAAAGGGTCTCATCATCTAATGCATGGTACTAGCATTTTGGAAGAATAGGTCCATTCTAACCCAGATGACAGTAAATATGAAAGGGCAACTTGTTATCATGGAAAAGTGTTTCTAAATTATTTAGTCAACTCCAACCTTGGTTCGAACAGTCAGCTAATATGTTCCGCTTTTCAAGAAATACTGCTAGATGGGTCGTCATCATATCCGGCTGCTAGCAGCAAGGACATGTTACTTTTGTCAAACTAGAATTCATTCGCTAGTGAATATTTCACAACTAGTTGCAGATTGCAGTTTTTCAATTTGAACGCGAATATTCCCGCAACTAGTTGCAAATTGTAGTTTCCCAATTTACACACGAAGTTGTTGTGTGACGTCTACATAGGAAAGCTCTATTAAAAAAAAAACCAAAGTCAGAACGGTGGCTCGCTTTTGCAGTTTAATCTGCTGATACCTGATAGTTGCTCGCTCTGTACGTTATTGTGCTATGTTCTAGCTGTTGTCCGCTTTTTCCGCATAGGGTGTGAGTTGTTGTGAATTTTTGGCAAACCAAACCACCTGCACGTGTGAGCTAACACAAAGGACAACCTCATCCTCTTGGTGCAATTGACAGAAGTAGCATGGTGGCAAGCCCAACAAATGCCACGTGGAGGTTGCCGCCACCGTCCAAGGTGGTAGGCCCTACCGCCACAGGCTATGTCTTAACATCGACGAGAACAGGAATCTCGGGTGAGGCTGGGACGAGAAACAGAGGGGGTGTGCCCTGCCGTCAACCCTCACGGCGGTACGCTGGAATGGTGGTGGCGGCACGTCTGTTTGCCAGGTTCAGGGTCAGCATCGTGGCTACCACAACTTGCAAAACTAGTACCACGGGCATAAGTGAGATAAACCAAACGCCTTTGACTTGGTGATTAGACACGTAATGTCAATGATCCATAATCGGCATGCATGTACCTAATTGATGTGGTAGAGCCGCTGACTCCCTCTTGTTAATGACCCGCGCTAACTATCCTTTGAATTTTGAGAGGGACGTGATGAGGTTACTTACTACCGCAAACATTAATGTGACCATTTCCGTCAGCGTGGCGTCGTGAGGGGTGGCGGCAGCCCCCCCCCCCCCTCTTCGTTTCTCGTCCCAGCCTTGCCCGGATTACCGTTCTTCCCGACTTGAAGACATAGTCCGGTGGAGGCAAGTTCCACATGGCACTTGTCTGACCTATCATGAGGGTACTTTTGTTAATTGCACCGAGAGATGGGATTTTTGTCAATTCATTTGCGCAACTGAGGCGACATTCCCAGTCCTAAGCGAGCTTGTCGACAAGACCGCGAATATTGTTATAAATGTGATAGACAAATTAAAGAATGAACAAAGCAAACCACACATGAGACACAAGATTTTAACGTGAAAAATCTCTCCAACAAAAAGAGGAACCAACGGGCGCCAGCCAGCTAAATTTCATTATACGGAAGTGTTCACAAACACCGTAGGTTATCAACGAAGCGATTAACCCTAGCCATTGACTTACAAGAGGTATATATAGACCGTGCGCCTTCGTATAAATATAGGTCACAACAAAACAAATCTAGGCTAGGCCGGGACGGGAAACAGAGAGGTTGGGCCCTGCCGCGACCCCTCATGGCGGCACACTGATGTGAGGGAGGGCCTATTCACCGCTTTAACGGGAGCGAGCGGAGCTCCACTTAAAGGAACTAAGCTAGGCCAGGCACATTTATTCTGTCGCTCTTTTCTCTTTATGTTTCGTTTGTGACAGTTTAAATTGCACATTTGCTTTAGTTTTCAAAATCTATACAAATTCAAAACCGAACAAAAATCAAAATCTATATAAATTCTAACCAAAGAAAATCAAAATCGAACGCTTTTCAAAAACAAACAATTTTCAAAATTGAACAAATTTTTAAAAATCAAATATGAAAAGTTCCAAATTAAAAAAATGTTCAGAATAATTTTTTTCAAATTTCAAAAAAGATCAAACCTGAAAAATTTCAAACTCAAAAAATCTTCAAAATAAAAAATGTTCAAACTGAAAGTTGTTTAAATTCCAAAAAACAATCAAATTTTAAAAATGTTCAAATTAAAAAAAAATCCAAAATTTAAAAAGTTCAGAAAAAACCATTTGCCAAAACCAGAAACGAGAGGAAAGAAACCAGCAAAACCAGAGAAAAACCGAAACAAACAGAGAAAACAGAAGAAGAAAAACGCTGCCCTTGCTCATGGGCCGGCTCAGCTCTATCCCGCTCTGTCTGAGCGGAGCGCCCGCTTGCTCCCACATTGAGCGGAGAATAGGGATCACCCTAACGTGATGCCTTGTCTGTTTGCTGGGTTTAAGGTCAGCTTTATGGGTGAAACAACTTGCAGAATACCATATGCGTAAATGAGATGAACCAGACGCCTTTGCCATGGTGATTATATGCGTAATGTCAACGAGATCCTTAATTGGCATGCATATGTACCTCATTGCCTCTGACTCTCTCTTGTTAATGACCTTGAATTTTGAGAGGAACGTGACGAGATTACCTACGACCGCCGACACCAATGCGACCATTCCCGTCAGCGTGCCGCCGTGGCGGCAGGGCCTGCCACTTGGGGTCGTTAATTATTTGCATGTTCAGCCAAGTCAACTCATCACTACGTTGTCATGGCAGCAAATACTTTGGGTCGGAATTAGAGGCATCTACATCAAGCTGTGGTGTTTTCATGGCGGCTAATCGTAGTATATGCTTCCACACCATGCAATTAACGCGGCGCCTTCCGCAAAATCTTGCCATATAAGTACTTGCGATGGCAAAGTATCCAACATATTGCTTGAGAAGCAGCCTTCCATTTCCATGGAGACGATAAGCGTGTGTTTTGCCCTAGCCTCGGCGCTTGTCCTCTGGTTCATTGCGCCCATAATCGTAGCCACTACCCGACTGAAAAGCAAGCAGCTGCCTCCCGGTCCACGGAGCCTCCCGATCGTCGGCAGCCTCCACCGCATCATGGGCACTTTCCCGCACCGGAGGCTCATGGACCTCTCCCGCCGGCACGGCCCGCTCATGTTCCTCATGCTGGGCGAGGTCCCCGCCGTGGTGGTCTCCAGCGCCGAGGGCGCGGAGGCGGTCATGCGGACCAACGACCTCGCCTTCGCCACCCGCCCGCGCAGCACCACGCTCGACATCGTCTCGCGCGGCCGCAAGGGCGTCATCTTCACCCCCTACGGCGACCACTGGCGCCAGATGCGCAAGATCTGCGTCGTCGAGCTCTTCAGCGCCAGGCAGGTCAGGCGCATGGAGTCCGTCTGGGCCCACGAGGTGGCCCGCCTAGTACGGTCCTTCGCCGGCTCCGGTGGCGGCGTCGTCAACTTTAGCGAGACGATGTACGCGTTCATGAACGATCTCATCGCGCGGGCGGTGTTTGGCGGCACGTGCGAGCAGGCGCAGCAGGCCGAGTACCTCCGAGAGTTCTCCAGGGCCATCGAGCTCGCGGGAGGCTTCCTCCTTGTCGACCTGTTCCCGTCGTCTAGACTGCTCCGGCGGTTCACCACCGGCGTGCGCCAGCTCACCTGGAGCTTCGGCCGCATCCAGCACATCATTGGTGAGATCATCACCGCACGGAGGGCGTTGCGCGCCCACGACCGTGCAGCCGCCGCCGGCGACCAGGACCTGCTGGACGTGTTGCTCAACCTGCAGGAGGAGGGCTCCTTGCCCATCCCTCTTACTGCAGAGATTATAGGCGTTGTCATCTCTGTAAGTTTACCACCCTCAGTTTCTCCCTTTTTTTTGAAGGAAGTAGTTTCTCTTGTTTTTTCACTCAAAAATTAATTCTTTTTTCAGGACATATTTGGCGCGGGTAGCGGGACGTCAGCATCTGCTATGGAGTGGGCTATGGCCGAACTCTTGAAAAACCCTGAAATTATGGCCAAAGCACAGCTTGAGGTTCGACAAGTGCTAGGTCCGAACCGAGATATCATCACTAACAATGACATTGGACAACTTCACTACATGAGATTGGTCATCAAGGAGATCCTTAGGTTGCATACTATCACCCCTCTACATGGTCCTCGAGAGGCCAGAGAGGACTGTGAGATCATGGGTTATGTCATTCCTAAAGGCACCAAAATTATCGTCAATACATTTGCGATCTCACGAGATCCTAAGTATTGGGACAACCCAGAAGTTTTTAACCCGGACAGGTTTGAGAACAGCCAACTCGACTACAAAGGCGCAAACTTTGAGTACACCCCTTTCGGTGCCGGTCGACGGCAATGCCCTGGAATCTTATTTGGTATGTCAACTATGGAGGTTACATTGGCAAATCTTCTCTATCACTTCGACTGGGTACTTCCTGATGGAACAACCCCAAACTCAATGGACATGACTGAGAAGTTTGGGCTCACCATGGGTAAAATGTCCGACCTGCAGCTAAGAGCTATTCCATACGCGTTCTCAAAGGCAACATAAATGTATGTTTATACGCGTTCTCAAAGGCAACATAAATGTATGTTTATATGTTTGCCAAAGCATATAATTAACCAACACAAATGTCACTTTGTTGAAGTAAATCTTGTTAAATTTACATGTTTGCATGCATGTTAGGTGTTGTTTGCACCGTCAGCCTGGTGACATGGAAGATGTGTTATTATGTGGCGTCCAACTGTAATCTACCCATTATCTAGTGGAGCAGGAAGCTTTTAGTGGTGCTAGCCTGATTTGACGTTTCTAGCCCACCTTATTTGTAGTAAGAAACTCTGCTACCAGTAAGTAAGAGTGTACAAAACATTTTGGCGGACTAGCTTAAAATAACCTGCCAAACTCGCCTTATAATATGGTTGGAAAAACTAGTTCATAGAAGAAAAATTCTACTATCGGCAGCGAGAGAGAAACATACTTCAGGCTTTTGCCTCGAGCTGCTGCTTGATGGGCAGAAGCCTGTACTGATAAGGACATGCAATGGAAAAACGGGCACACCAACTTGTGGCAAGTTAGCCTACTAGCATAATGAACTACCACATCTGTCTTGGATGTCAAGTTGCATATTGAAAATGTTGACATTGCTACAAATCAGTCAAATCTTATATGGCGATCTCAAGCATCTTTCTGATCTGAAACATGGATGCATTACTACAATTATTTCCATTCAAAGCAAAACACTTCAGAACCACACCAAACTATGAACATGTTCTAAATAATTCTCTCTGACTTAATGTTAACTTGGGAGCACTAGAGTAAATCAGGCATGATCTGGTCAACGTATGTAAGGGAGGGCCATTTTTCATATTAACACGGAATAGCGGGAAAAAAATCCTTCTAGTTACTAAGAAATCGTCTGTCGCCACAAGCAGTTACAATTGCTTCGTAATTAGTGTTTCAGCCAACTCTCAGCAATATTTATTTTGATCAAAAACAGGTGAGATGATAGACAAACCAAGTCGAACAGATCTTTTTTTCTAAATGAGCCCGTTTGTCTTGCTCTCTCTCGCGCGCGTGCTCGTCCGGCACAAGAGCCGTGCTACGGTGGCCTGCATTCCTGTGACAGAACTTGACGTCGACTTTGGCGCAGTGGATGCAGAAGGAGGAATCAGGTAGAGGCGAGGCGAGGCGTTATGATGCTCCCGTCGAATGATCGAATGAATGAGGAAACGAATCATATGTGTTGCAGGTTAGCTATTGGGCTGGAACGAAGAATTATCTATTCCTGGGCTTGGCCAGGATGGTTACTATGCCTAGTGAAAAGAAATTTTTAGTTTTGGAAGGGGGGCCAGGACCAGTTTGGCCTCCATGAGGCTCCACCAGTGCCAACTCCCAAGAAAAAAAAATTGAAGTCATTTGCGTAAAATGACCATAATGGTAGTTCAGAGAGTCAACGGCGAGGGGGTGGATGAACATAAGTCATCATCGATGAACTACCACCTAAATGAAGACTTTTTGATGTAAGTTTGTCCAAATGAGTAGATTTTTGTAGGGTCATATATTCTACCCATGTCATGAGTCCATGCCAAAATGATGTACTTATGACCGTTTGAGATGAATATTTAGAGGAATTAACGGATGTCAAAGATTGTCTACAAAGTATTATTCGCCAAAGTGGTTCAAGGTTTTGATGGTATCATGGCAGTCAGATTTGTGAGGTTAAATTTTCAAAAATTGTTTGCTATTTTAATTTTTTAAATGAATTACTCAAAAAATAAAATTTGACGAGTGTTTGCTATTTTTCTGCTTTTTCCTGTTTGTTTTATTTTACTAATTTTTTTTTCAAAATCTAACAGTTTTTTAGTTTTTTACGAGATTTTTGAAAATATGAATATTTTAGATTTGAATAGGTTTAAAATTTGAACAGTTTTTAAAATGAATAGTTTAAAAAATGAGCAGTTTAAAAAATGAAATTTTTTATATTTTGAACATTGGAAAATTATATTATTTTCAAAATTTGAAAAGTTTTACAATCTGATTTTTTTTTTAAATTGAACAATTTTTAAATTTGAACAGTTTTGAACGGATTTTAAAAATCTGAATAATTCCAAAAAAATCAATTTGAATTTTTTTTAAAGATGAACATTTTTTGAACCGACCAAAGTTCATATTCGAACATTTTTTATTTAAACAATTTTCAAATTTGAACAATTTTTTAGATCTGAACAATTTTGTAATTAATTTTTTTTGTTTTTATCATTTATTTGAATTTTAGTTTTTTAAAATCCTATAAGAAAAAACAGAAAAGAAAAAAAGAAAAATAAATAAAAAACGGAAAAGAAAAAATGATTCAAAAAAAAAAGAACGGCCAACACCCGAACTGGGCCGGCCTGTACCGCGCGCGGTACGTGCTGAGCTCGCCCAATCAGACTGCTCAACGGAGTCTTGTGCATCTAGAGAGCCCAGCACGATATTTGGCGCCGCCGTCCGTTCCTTTCTTCTCCCCCAATCCAACTCGCCGAAAACAATTCCGAGAAAAAGAAGCACAGGAACACGAAGCTAGAGCTCTCCTCCCCATCCTCGTCTCCGACTCGCCCACGATCCGACATCAGGTACGGCCCCGTCCTCGAATCCCGCCGCCGCCTGATCCCCCATTGCTCTGCGCGATTTCTCGTCCCGGTACTCGTCCAATACAGATCTCCGCCGGGAAGGGTTTCTAGGGTTTCCGCCGCGAGTTGTTTCGTTTCGGTCCGTCGCTCTCTAGATCAGGGACGACCGCACACCAGTGAGGAAACCGAGGTCGGGGCAGTGTGGATAGGGGTGCGGCGATTCGCGGTGGAACTTGTTGGCGCGATCTTGATCCGTTTTCTGTTTGCAGGATGGCCGGATCGATGGAAGTCCCCGCCAAGGGCGGCTTCAGCTTCGACCTGTGCCGCAGGAACGCCATGCTCGAGAAGAGCGGACTCAAGATGCCCGGCTTCCTCAAGACCGGGACTACCATCGTCGGACTCGTGTTTAAGGTCAGGACCTGCTCTTTTTTCATGTTATTACTACGGCAGTACTCCTAGCATGTGTTCTGTGAACGCTGAAACGTGGTTGAGGTCTGCGAATTTGATGTACTGGTTATGCCATGTATTGGCTACCGGTGATGGTGTGCAAATTTACTTGTGGGCATACACTTCGCAATCTACTCTCTGGGAGGAGTACAGTTTTGTTACCTGTTAATATTTGGTTGCGGCACATACCTACATTTAGAAAACATGTGTTTTGTTTCAGTTTGGTTTCATTTTTTTAACCTAATGTTGTAGCACACACCTGCATCTAGCAATCTGTGGACGGCAAGTATGCGTCTGAGTTTTGGAATAATGGAGTATGTCTGTTGATAATAATATAGTACTAGTATTGCTGTTAATGTGCCAATCCCTGTTTTGTCCCTTAGAGTAGTTCTTAACAACTGATAATAGATGAAGGTTGTGCAATAGGGTTTACCAACTGATAATAGATGGAAGCATGTGCTTTAGTGTTTCAAACCGGCATCCTTTTGTTGGTTCTCATTAAGAGTACCTGATAATAAAGTGTTAATGAACTATGTTTCATCTCTAGGATGGCGTTGTTCTTGGGGCAGACACAAGGGCAACTGAGGGTCCTATAGTTGCTGATAAGAACTGTGAGAAAATTCACTTTATGGCACCAAACATATACTGCTGTGGTGCTGGAACTGCAGCTGACACGGAGGCTGTGACAGGTAACTATAGGTTGATTGACTGAAAGAAACCAAATTAATCCTCGTTTGTATATGTTTCTGCATCTATAACACAAACATCATGTGCGCTTTCTACTCCAGATATGGTCAGCTCCCAGCTACAACTTCACCGTTATGCTACTAGTCGCGAGTCAAGAGTTGTGACCGCTCTTACACTACTGAAGACACACCTGTTTAACTACCAAGGTCATGTCAGTGCTGCCCTGGTTCTTGGTGGAGTAGATGTAACTGGACCACATCTACACACAGTGAGTAACTAAGCATGCTTGTTTGAGATCATCTTCTGGAAGATAAATTCCTGTTAATTTATTAACTTCTGCATCCCCAGGTTTATCCGCATGGATCCACAGATACTCTTCCTTTTGCCACGATGGGTTCTGGATCCCTTGCCGCAATGTCTGTGTTTGAATCGAAGTACAAAGAAGGCCTCACTGTAAGTTAAAAATGCAATAGTTCATGAACTTGGCTATCGTGTATTTTCATGCCAGGTGCCTTAAGTAGCATTTGCAGATGGAAGTGCTTGTTTTTATTTTCCCATCAAATTAACAATGCTGTTCTAATGGATTTCATTTTATTCTCTAGAGGGAGGAGGGAATACAACTTGTAGCTGAAGCTATCAGTGCTGGTATCTTCAATGACTTGGGTAGTGGCAGCAATGTGGATGTTTGTGTAATAACCCAGGTATGTTAGTTCTGTTTCCTTAGATGACAAACTCTGCTTAAAGGGTTACCAAACACTTGATGAAATGTTAATTGGCATTTTAACTACCAAGCATCTGTATTCTTCGTTGCACATGGCTGACTTGTACTACTCATATATCAAATGCTCAACCTAATTATCCATGCCAGTTTGTGCTGCCATTCACAGTGTGGGGGCAAATTTTAAGATGCCAACTTGTGTAACATTAAGCAGGTGATACACAGTTGCATGTGATTATCTAAGCGATCACCTTAAGAAATAAGGCCTGATTTTCTTTCTGTGATATTAAGTAGTATAATGCATTAGGTTGTTTTTATTCCCTTTTACTAACCAAGTTTCTTGTTAACAACACCAGGGTGGAACAGAGTACTTGAGAAACCACGAGGAACCAAATCCAAGGACCTATGTTAGCTCGAAGGGTTTCAGCTTCGCCACGGGGCATACTGGTAAGTGTCTTGTGATGTTATGGATTATATATATAGCGATGCTCGAGTGATACCAAGTTAGTAATCCCATCTGTTGTTTGCAGATGTACTGTCCACAAGGGTCAGACAGATAGGGCCTGTAGTTGCTGAGGGTGGGCCTGTAGTTGCTGAGGGTGATGTCATGGAAGAAGGTTTATAATCTTATGTGCTTACATTCGGATAAGCAGTCATATTTTGAATTTATGCATTTCTGTTTTTCTCAGCAGAGATGCTAGAACTAAAAATGGGTGTATTTTGTTGTACTCCCTGAACTTAGTGGAGACCTTCATGTTAAAGATGTCTCTATGTTCACGGATGCTTGATTCAGATGTGATGATTTATTAGTTTATGATGCCAGTGTTTGTGCCATGCCCGGTGCTTTATCAATATGTGCTGTAGATGTCTGTGCTTATCGTTTCACATATGAATGTAGAGTCATATTTCAGCAGTCAAACGATGTCCTGGGAAATTGCTGATCGTTACTATGTTTGCTAAATCTCTGACCTTGTCTAATTGACAGTCGATGCTCAGTAGGGTCGGAATTAGCTAGTCATAGGTTATGACATGGAATGTCAGGAGCTATGTGCTGTTGGAGCATATTAATTTCACATAAAAAATATTTGCCCCTCCCTGCCCTGGTTCACCGACCAACAAAGGTTGCAAGGACGACACAAACCTGGTTCACTGAGTTCCTCTTTAGTCTTGAGCAAGGTTCTGGATGAAGATGTGCCTCCATGGGGCGGAGCTAAGAGCATCTCCATTCAGCCACGTGGATGGAAGAAAGTCCCCCAGCCACGTCCCCAGGACCCCAATTTTCGCTGGATTGAACGTTTTTTCATTTGGCGATCGTAGGCCGAACCCAACACCCCGAGGAGTGTCGGATGAAGTGAAAAAGCGCGTGGGCTGGGTCTCACAAAGATTTCCCCACTCCACTCGCGTTGCCCAAACCAGCTCGTCGCCTCCACCTCGCTGCCGGCACCACCCCCACCCTCTCCCGGTGGTTGCGAAGCCTGAAGAACATGAAGGAAGCGGTGGGTCAAGAGATGATCAGATCTTGGAGTGCGCGCGGTCTTTCATCAGTTATTTGCTCTTGCCTCTTTTGGCAAACTTCCATTGCAGTAACAAATGTCCATGTTGGCGATCAGTGGTGGTACTTCCTGCTCCTTTTGTCTGCTCGTTGATAAGCAGCGGCCAGGAGCTGTTTCGCATTGGAACTAATGAAGCATCTGCTGTAATACAAATGAGTAGCCCTCCAATGGCCTGGCCATAATCTCTGCGAGTAGACGATCGAACAGGAACAGAATAGAACACACGCATTGTGGACGTCTTTTCCGTCACATTTTAGCAAATCAGGTATTGTTGTACATGGACCTTGATTGCGAGTTCTTTGGAACAAAAAGACACCATCACATCAAACTACACATACTTCAAGAATGAGACATCAAGCAGCCCCACTAATAGCTCCATGATGAAAACTCAAAACAGTGAATCCTCTAATTTCAAGCAAACATCAAATTCCCCCTTTGCCTTGGCGGCGCAACACATCCAAATGATGAAACAAATTCCTGTTCTCAAAGAAACACACCAAATTGAGCGAGCAAGAAAAGACAAGATGAATGCATGTTTTGGAGCGGCAATGAACTATTCATCATTTGTTTTACTCTTGCAAAGGTAAAATTTATTAGGGACATGAAACATGATAGGGTACACCATCTCATATAACACAGCCTTAAAATTCTGAAGTTCACTGTCTTTCTTTACGGCTTTACTTCGGATTGTTCAGGAAACAAGGAAAAAATAATGTCCTTCTATCAGAAGTAAGGAAAAAAAAATTGAGTTTCGTTTCTATACATAATACTCCCTCCGTCCTAGTTTGTAAGTCATAATTTTTTAATATCTTGGCCCAAGGTACTAGCTGATTGGTCTAATTTTCTCTCTCTCACTGGTGCATGCAACCCTTTCTCTTCCTTATTGGTGCATGCATTCTCTTTCTCTCCCTCATTGGTGCATGAAATCCCTTTCTCTCCCTCATTAAATAAAATTATGCCTTAGAGGTGGAGGTTATGGGACAAATAGTTTTTGGGAATATGCCTTACACTCTAGGACGGAGGAAGTACCAATAATAATTCATTTCGAACATAGAAACTGGAGGCCGCGATAACAAATATAAAGCCCATTTTCATTGATCGTTCGTGTGGTACAGAGCCCTGATACATTCGTTTCATACAGAACTATCAGGCTTGTTTGCAATGTACACTACACTTAAACAACATCAACAGCAAGTGCCACCAACAGAAGCTAAAATCTGATCACTTGGCGTACTGGGAGTGAGCGGCCGCGATGAGGGCAGCTCCGAGCCCCGACCCGTCTTTCGTGAGCTTGACAGACACAGACTTCGACACCTCCTCCCCCAGCAGCTCGGCTAGAGTGCTCTCCAGGCACTGCCTGAACTTGGCATAATGCTCAAACAGCCCACCATCGATTGCGATGACTGTCCTGCTATTGTTGCCTGGGGTGGCCCTCCCGATCTTCCTCATGATCCCCACAATCCCTGCTGCAGCCAGCCGGGCAGACCGGCGGGTCACAATGTCGCATATCTCGACCACCATCTTCCGTGTCTCCAAGGTCGTGTTTGCAATCTTCAGATGTCCAGACAGTTTTTCAGCCACAATCCTCAGATCAGGTGTTTCATCGTGGTGCATTGCAGATATGTCAGGAGTCCTGAATGTCACAGACAGAGAGAGGATATTCGATCAGGACACATCGCATCGGAGTTGTATGTCAAATTGAAACAGCCCAACGTTATCGATTACACATTTGCTAGCTAGCAATGTACCTCAGATTGAAGTGAGTTGTGAGCTTGGTGCGGCTGACATCGCCAAATATCGAACACTGTGTAGCGATCTTAAGAAGCACCCTCCTCACGATTTCGCCTAGATACAATCCAGAAATTAACTTCTCGAAGATCTGAGAACAAAAGTCATCGTTACTTGTTAGTTTAACACGGTGCAACTAAAGTTTTAATATGAGTGAGAATCATGCATGTCTTCTGGAGAAACTTGCCTGCTCGCTGGGGTTTAGGCTCTCCTCATCTAATGCTTGATCATATTCTGTAACCGGAAGGCAGGACGAAGAGAAGTTACCCCATTCCGTATTTATAACCTGGAATGAAGAAAGTACAGTGAGGAAGATTGCAGAAAGCAGATAAATGTTCTCGTGCACTGCAAACTAAGTAGTAGTTATTTGGAAGTGAAAAGTCTTACCATTTTTCCTGATTTTGGTAACTCTCCTTCTAACTTCGGTATGTCGCTTGCCTTTTCCACATATGCGGCATTTGAGCCGGTACCTAATATCACGCCGATTACAGCATCTTCATTGTTGTAGCTGCCCGCAGCCAATGTCCCGACAGTATCATTGATCTGAACCATGAATAGGTAATGTCAGACCGTGCTACCCGCAAAATATTCATTTTTTTTTTGCTTGAGAACCGTGCAGATACTAATTAGATTTGTTCAGAAGAGAAGAGAACTAACCAATGCAGCGACGCGCATGTCGACACCTTCCTTCTCCATGGCCATCTGCAATTCGGCTACTACATCTTCACCAACCTGCCAAAAATCAGAGACAAACTCAAATGATTTTTCAAGCAAACAGTACCGCGCTGACAAGAAACTACTGGTTGACAGATGGAGTTTTCCTTTACATTTAGCCACATAATATTAGTAATATTTATATCAACAGGGAGTGCTTACCGCGTCATCTACCGCAAACGCCTTGGTCCACTTGATGAGTGTGCCAGATGTGATTGATGTCTGCCTGACGGGGAAAGAGAAGGTGAACCCCAGCTCCCTCTGCTTCCCGCCCAATGCTTTGTTAACCCCTTCATCGGCAACGTACTTGGCTACCGCCGAGGCAATGAAGCCAAAAAGCTCCTGGAGAGACAGATGCAAACAGCGTCGATGAGATGATCAGATCATATGCAAACTACTACCGAACATGGTGATGCGAGTGCAAACACTACTCACCGCGGCGCTGCCTGACATGAGATGAGGAGGAATAGAGACCTCCCTGGAATCGCGCTTGACGACGCGCTTGTCCTTGCCTGCGAGTTGCACGCGCAGGACGCGGAAGTTCGTCCCTCCGAGGTCCAGCGCGTAGAACAAGCCCTCTTCACTCCTAGATTCAGTAGCACAGAATGTAAGTCCACGGATTATGCGAATCCAAACTTGAGGATTAACTTTAAAATAACTTCACTACGAATAAATTACTAGTTCTATTCACATAAGAACATCGAATAAGTAACTAGTTATTCTCAGAAGCCACCACAATTGCAATAGGAGCCTAAGAAGTGTTCAGTAGCTAGCAATGTTCTGATTACTGAGCCTTTAGGAGCCAAAGATGTGTCTAGTAGTTCACAATATTCAAATTACTGAGCCTGGAAGTGTTCATATTACCAAGTTGAAAATTCCAACAAACATGGAAGTTTTCTGTCTGAAAACAAGCATGGAAGTTCATATTCAGGCCGGAAGTTCTAGAAACCAAGTTAGCGATGGAGCACGATTGAGGGCAGAAACACGTGCAGCCGCACAAGTGGCACGGACACATGCAGCTAGACACGGGGGCTGACGAGGACAAACAACGTGTACGGCGATACAAGTGGACAAAACCTGTGCGTCACATGCACCGCACAAGAATTGATTCGTCAAATCCAGCTTCGCCACCAACCAAGTTGTTGTTTTTAAACTAACCTGAATGAAGGGAACTATGAATCCTACACCTCCAGATAAATAAACTCTAGTAGGCAAAAAAAACATCACTCATTGACTTATTTCTGCTACTAATAACAAAATCCCCCAAGAAATTGAAGCAAGATGTTTGTTCAAAAAATTTGAAGCAAGATACGTTCTCCCAAGAAATTAACCGGAAAGAAATACGGGAACGGAATCAGGAGAGCTGGAGGATTTACCCGTTGGGGAGGTTGTCGACGTAGGAGACGATCATCTTGATCTTGCTGCCGCCCTCCTCGCGCAGCCCCGCCCTCATCTCCTCCTCCATCGCCGCGGCCACGCCATCCAGCCGCGCCGCCGGCGTCGCGCAGTCCTCCCGGAGCTGCGCTATCACCTGCTCCGCCGCCGCCTCGACCGCCGCCACCATGATCCCGACGAAAAATCGAAAATGCGCGATTCCGCTCCAAGCCTCCACCCAGGAACACGAAAAGAAAGCCGCTGACGAACTCTGGGATCTTGGGGTGTTGACCTCGGGATCTCTCTCTCTGTTTCGCTCGGAAAGGTTTCCTTTTTTCTTCTTGTTCGTGAAGACGAGGCAATCACAAATCAATCCTGGGAGGAGGGACGAGGAAGCTGGTTGGAATTTATAGCGCTGCCGGATCCGGTGGAGAAAACGACCGATAAAAGGCGGGGGTCGGGTCGGATATGGATGTGGGTTGAGGCTGCGTCGGCTTCAAACAGGGCTCCTGCTCCGGCTCGAGCTTATCCTCCTATTGGTTTCTTTCCAGGAGGCTGCGGAGTATGGACGACGACCACCGGCCGTCGCCAAGAGTGCTGCCGCTGTTTTCAGCCTTCACGAGGAGCGTATGACTTTGACCCGCGCTTGAGTTTTTTTCACTCGACGTGACAGAAATTAGTAATGTACTGTAAATACTTGTCAAAGGACGTATCCAAAATAAAGTAGTGGCAAAACATGTCTTTTCATTTTTGGATAGCGAAAAATCAAATCTACAGAATTATCCAAAATCCAACAAGTTAGAAAGGAAAGAGATTATATTTATAATCCAACAAGAGATAAAAGACGACCGGAGCTTTACCTCCTTACCCAAGAAAACCCCATATCTGTCTGCAGTTATCAGTTATTAACCATATTTGTTCCTAAGCATGCAAGATATGGGAACACCGAAGATATGGGATTTGCTAAGCACGTCTCAAGATACTCCCAGCACCAAATTGCTAAGCATGGGAGTACTAACAAACCAGCAAGATCTGGTAACCCGGATTACTTGCGGCAGCGTATTGCTTGCACTATGCACAACTGATGATGTCTCCGCGTCGACTAATTGGAGCTAGAGGGGTACAAAATAATGTAAGCTACTGTAAAGTCTAAAGAGCTAGTTACCTCCTATATATCCCGGGATATAAGTGTTCTTCCAACCTTTGTTTTAAGTCAAACTTTCTAACTTTAATCAACTATATAAGAAAAAGTAACAACATTTACAGGGTAACGTTATATTGTTGTCATTAGATCTATCTTGAAATGTAGTTTGTAATATACTAATTTAATGTTATACATAATGCTACAATTTTTCTATAAAGTTAGTCACAATTAAAATAGTCTGACCTAAGATAAAACCTAAAAATACACTTGGAGGGAGTAGAGAGGAATACACCTTGATTCAAGTAATTGGTCTGACTCTACGCACTTATGTTGGAAATACGGAGTACTATTGTTTGATGCTCAATTAAATATCAGTTTATATCTCCAAGATTTTTATTGTTTATGATGTGAATCAAGAACAAGACGAGTCAGGAGTAGAGAATCTTTGCAGAAAAGTCAAACTGAACCCCAAGAGATGGGTCCTTTAATTATGTAGGTAGCCAATAGAAAATAATTATGCTTCATGATTCCATCATCGGTAACAACAAAACGGGAGTAATTGAGATACAAACCAATGGTCAGATTTTTAATCCTCCCTCCGTCGTAGTAGAGTGTAAGACTGCTCATAGTGGGAGTAACTTAGGTGGTAACATCACACATTCCAAGACATTTTGGTGACATGGCATGCCATTAAATGAAGAAAGAGAGTGAGGTGGTAACTAGCTATGTTACCATAACATCACACTTTTCAAGACAAGATGAGTCTACAACATAATAAATATAAGTTTGCATGACACTACACATATGTTACTCTCCACTATGAAGGTAGTAACATAGATTAGTAACATGTACATGTTACTACTCTATGTTACTCTCCACTATGACTAGTCTAAGTCACATTCCCGTTTTCAGATTGTCCGGCATATGAGGCAAGTAAGACACAATTTTGCATTAATTGGAGTTAATTAGGGCATGCATGCAGCCCGCACCTTCCTCTTCTCCACATGCAGCCATGCGGGAGACTCACCCCACCATGCATGCAATAATTATGGGGCTATTTTTATTGGTTGTTGTAGTTACGAAACATCACAGTCCGGCCTAATAAGTCACAATTTTTGCCCCAATCACGTTACGCCTTAGGCCAAGATATTAGAGGATTGTGACTTACACTCTAGGACGGAGGGAGTCCTTTCAAATGCATAGAGGAAAAGCTTCGCTCAATGTTGGCAGTTCTAAACCTAACACACATAGTGAATTCATAGTTTGCTCCATAGAATCATTCCCGGAATCATATTGCAGTGGTGCCTGAACTTTTGAAATTTTAACACAACCTCCAACTTACGGGTGCGAACCGGTAATGGTAACACTAAAAACTCACACAGTTCCACATCAGAAACTTGGAAACACCTAAAACCTGAATGAGAATGACATAAGCAAGAGTGAGACTAAATGACTCTTGTTAATAGAAGAACATGAACACATCCACTCAAAACAGGTTACTCCTACTTACGAGTATGGCAACAACCCCAACATGTAGGATCTCTAACTCTCAAATCTAGAATCTATTCTCGATAGCTTTACGAAGCTGGAGCATCTTAGTTGTGCCAATTTCTCAGCCTCACAATAGAGGCCCATCTCGGTTCTTCTGGCTTCAAGATGGTATCACCGAGAATAAAAGGACACATGTCTATAAGAGATTTCAAAGGGTTATACCCGATCTAAGATTGAGGTATAGTGAGAAACAGACAAGATTCATCCACTAGTTTAGACATCTTGCCCCTCTTTATAGTATGGGTTCTCGTATGCATGCTAAATGTGATTCTTGGAACCATCAAAAGTATTGCCTTTCCAAGGCGGCTTTCCAAATCCGCACAATCTCGTCGAACTTTTCAACAGGAAACTCCGGACAACGCAATGCGTAGATAGGTCAGCACATGCGGCATCCTTCTCAACATATATGCCTTCTCCATCCCGTCCAGGACATCAGCCGCGTCCTCGTACTCATGGTCCTAGGAGGACCAACCAGAGTACGATGGGGAGGAGCCTCCATCGTGGTACGGCGGCAGGAGGCAATGCTCCTCCTCCCCAACCAGAGACGCCTACTCAACTACACTTGGGCAAAACTCGGGCCGGGCCAGGTTTCGGGCCAAGCCCGAAAAAGCCCAAACGTAAAATGCCAAGCCCGAGCCCGGCCCGGCCCGACCGTCGGGCCTATAAATTAAGCCCGAACTCGGCCCGAACAGGCAAAAAGCCCGACCCGGCCCGAAAAGCCCGGCCCGAACCTGCCTAAAGTGCAAAAGCTGCAAGCCCGAGCCCGGCCCGGCCCGACGTTCGGGCTCAAAATACAAGCCCGAACCCGGCCCGAAGTGCAAGCCCGGTCCGGCCCGGCCCGGGATTTTCGGGCCGGGTCGGGCCGGGTCGTCCGGGCCGGGCTGCCCATGCCCAGCTGTATGCTCAACACGCTACATCACCGGGGATGAAACTAGTGTGTCCACCATAGAACCATAACGAAATTAGTGTGTCTACCAGAGAGCCGACGTGTGCCAAGATGGTGTTCGCCTGGAACTTTCTATAGCCCTTGGAGACGCGGCCGAGGAAACTGGCTCGTTGCCAATGCGTGACATTCTGGAGGAGCACTACAAGAATTTTGTTGACTTGTGACCTTTTCTCAGTGACCCTAGGTGAAATCATCATAAATCTATGACAATTTTTCACTAAATGGTCGTAAGTTGTTTGGGAGGGACAAAACCCTAGAAAATTACGATGATTTGAGTCAAGAACGTCATAATTTCCTGACATGAAATCGTCATAAGCCGAGCTATGCAATTACAATCAATTTGGATTGTCGTAAATATCCTAATTAGCCAACTCATCATTATTCGTCTATATGGCATGTTTATGTGTCACAACTAACTCATCAAACTTTGTCGAGGTAAACGGGCTACACGCGTTGAACGGAATCCAAATAGGAAACTTGGTAGAAATGCACTATACATGGTTCCGTCTATCCAAGATGTCGCCAAAAACTAAAGCATAAGAAATTTTCAATCCATACCTAATCTTGTGCAAACGATTTACTAATGCAGAAGGGTGTGCGGTGATTTCCATGTATGATAACGGTTTTACGTGCTCCAATGGTGTGCTATAATTTAGTGACGTTCATTTCATGTGTTTCGTGTGTGTTGTTCATGCAAAGGAGCCTACCTATGCCACATGCATACGATCGATTTTTTGGGCCAAAGCAATCTTCTGCACCTCACACAAAATTAAAGGGTCTTCCATGTGTGATGGGGACCTTAAAAGGCCAGTTCTGTACAACTTCAAGGTCATATCCTCCGGGAGATCCAAAGGGACCAACACGGTCGGTTTACCTTCACGCAGACACATACATGCACCAAACATTGACCCCAAACCGTTGTCCGTTTTTTTAAGCTTGGACCAACCCATTTCCGAACCAAATTTGGGATGGAAATGGGGTGATGAAGGCATGGTCCATGCGCTCATTTGTCCTAGGTTAAGAATTTCTCACCTAAGTCAAAAATACGTGTGTCTTTTATAATATACTCTAGACCAATATATAGGAAAGCACACAAAGCACTCACACTTGCAGAAAAAGTCTGCAACATTGTTGATCCTGATTTTGAAAGAATGTTATGGTGCAAGATCTATATCTTATTGTTTATTATGATCTTGGTGTTTTATGTGAACTACTACTTCATGAAATGCTTCTTTAATTTATGTCTATTCTCAATAATTGCTTACACCTTGAGCATCAATAGTCATTAAAACTATGTAACTAATCATAACAAGCTTTAAAGTCAAGAAAAAGGCGAACCAACTCTAATCCTGAGATTGCTAAACCCTAGCACCGACGATGGCAACTCTCATGGAGACTCTCATGGCCATCGGTAAACCCTAGCGCTGGCGATCTTCCAGGCTGGAGGTGATCGAGTCCATCTGCTCCGGTCATTCTCTCTGGCATCTCACATTCTCTCAAGGTAACATAGATCTCTCCCACCCCTTAGCTCTCTCATGGAAACTCCATCATGGAAATGGAGGGTCAAAATTTCCAAAACCACTGAGCCGGGCCCTGTGGATCCTGAGGTCTTGATGGGTGAATTGTATCTCTGGATTCTCACGTCTGAGTCTGGGGTTCCAATCATTGGTAAATTTCTTACGGACAGAGAAACCGTTAATATCGGACCGGTGATTCATTTTTCTTCCTATCAAGCCAAAATACTCTCTCTCCTGAGCTGGATCCGAAGTGCTCTGAGACACGTGCACGTTTGTCATATGATTCACGTATGTATCCGCATCTTATGAAGTCCTGGAAGATATCTTATTCCACCCATAGGGATTTGGATCGTGGAAGGATGATGGCACCCTTTACTTGTATGAGGAAATCTTAATGCTAAAAAATGCAAAGGGAAGTAAAATTGGTGTTAGACCCAAGGATAAGAAGGATTCTTTCAGTGTAGGTGCCAAGCTTATTTTTCCACGACATGTTGTCCGTATGGGTCTGCCAACTGAATTTTCCAGGGGCTCTAAGCCTAGCCAAATTGATTCTGATAATGTTTTGAATGTGGACAATGATTCACCTATTTTTTTGGAGAAGGATGCTCAAGTTCTTGAAATAGACATGTCATAACTAAATGAAGAAGTTCCCCAATGTGAGGGCGAGATGATTGAGGAGAGGGAGTGTTCACCTTCTGTATATGCATCCTTAAAATTGGGCCTGGATTTCTCACATGGCAAAAATTTCTCAAGGGATGTTAGACACAAGTTTCATTCAAATGTTCACCCCTCTAGTCGTACAGGTCATTTCCTAATGGTTGTATCCTTTGGAAGGGCAAACTTTCGCATGGATGAGGACTTGGTAGCACTGGCCCTCGAAGCCTCTCTTGGTGGATTTTGTGGTGAAATTTTGGTCTCTTCTTTGAAGGACAGGGTCTTTTTATTTGCAGTCTCTTCCAAGGATGTTGCATTTCATATTTTAAAACTCAAGAAATATCGATGTCAGCGGTTCAAATGTTACTTTCATTTATGGAGCCGAGGAGGTCCTAACTGGTTGAGAGAGTTCTCCCTCTGGCAGCAGGAATGCCAAACTGAATGGATCCTGGTAAGCCCTTCCAAAAGGACAGTGCAGCTCGGCCTATCTGCTATGAAAAATGCAAAGCCAAAATCTATTGTTCGAAATACAAATGGCCCTAAACGGAAGTTGGTATTTGCTGAGGATCTCACTTATTATGCTTGGAAAGGGTATCAGAAACCGGTGACTAGTCACAGCATTTCTCAACAGAATGTTGCTTCAACATCGCAGAACTGCACTACTGATAGTATTCATGTTGATCACTCTGTCAATAGCTCGCAAGTTGAGAATCAGCCATCATCAGTACATGATGAAGATTTCGAAAAAATGATTGATGACATGGCATATAAGGTGTGGAAGTGTGGCCAGTGTTTAAGTATGGGTCACCTGGTGCGGGATTGCACTAATGAGATTCGCTGTCGGTCCTGCTATAGTTATGGGCACATTAAGAAGAAGTGCTATAAATTCTCAAAGAAAGTTACGACCCAAAAATGGATTCCAATGTACCAAGCCCATTACTGAAATGGGAATCTCCTGGAGTTAATACTGCCGGTTCAACTTTGCCCGACAATATTAATTCCTTTATTCCACCTATGGTTGCCGTTTTGCCGTCACCTAGTATTACTCCAAACCTAGATTCGTCTTCCTCTATGGCCGTGTATGAGGTGGATCCTACGCCATGGCTGCCCTGGGGTCACCAAGTCATCGATGGCGGGCCGACGAGACTGCCAAGAACCTTCTACTATACAGCTCATGATCCACTGCAGCAGCACCACGATTACTGCATCGCCGTTGTTGAGCCAGCTCCGCCGCCCACCGATGAAGTCTTCTGGAGGGAACAGGTGCTCAACTTCCTTATTGGTCTACTGAATCACAATGTCCTAGATAATCAACCGAGTTTATTTGGGGCTGATCTCTTCCAGCTCAGTAGCCCCAATGCAGTCAATGCCCTGGTTCAGCACAGTCATTATCAGCTTCACAACCGCTTTGTTCATTTCATTAGAGCTGATGATGCTCCACAGAACCATAGGGCGGCTTTGGGATATTGTAAAGGATGGCTGATGTTCCTAGGCACACCCCTAGACTATAGGAACAACTTTGATATCTCCTCTGCTGTGTCCACCTTTGGGAAATTTCACTACTGGAATCGTGATGATCCAATCACGGAGAGAATCTTGGTCTATGCATCCTTCAACTCCCCAGATTTGGTGCCTAGAGATGTAGTGTTTGGAAAGTTTTATAGAGTAGGGGGCGTCAAGGAATCATGGACAGCTCCAGTTTTCATCTTATCTAATTTGCAGAGCAACTGCCTGCTGATGAAGACCCGATGCCGCCTGACGACAATCCTCATCCGATGCCAGGACACTTACAACCGAATCTGAATTTCTTTGTGGTGCCGCAATTTCCAAAGATTGGTTGGGATGTCGCTCCAGAACAGCCTGTTGCTCCAGTGGAGGAACCCATGCAGGATAATATGAATATGATGGAGGATTTGGACGTGGCAAACCAAGAGTCCATGGTTCTTAACTTGTCAGATAATTCTAGTGCTTCAGTGAATATGGAGGGAGCTGTCCAGGGTCCAGGTGCTTTTGATGTTATACAAGTTGGGCGTGTTGAGTTTGGCCCAATCTTGCCGCCTCATATGATGTGGGACAGGTTGATGCAGAGTATGCTGCCACACTTATATGCTAGACGATCCCTATCTCAATGAGATCGTCTCCGTTCAGATGTGTTAAGTGAACATGGGAAGGTGCTTTTGAATTTCAGAGTTTGTCTGCACATGGGTCTGCAAATGGCAAGCGAGTTCTTGTTACAGTAAAGCCAAGAGCCATTGACTGGGATTTCTGTTTCACGGCACAGGATATGACTTCAGCTGATAATGCAGAGGGTAATGCTGGTCAAGAGGTTGATTCCCAGGTGAATCTCTATCGTGAAATTGTTCCTTTTACAGTTGCTTTATCTGGTGGGTCAATGCATGTGGGGATATCAAATTCACCTGATACGGCAAGGACTAAGTCTTCATTCTGTTCTGACTCATCATGCCAAGTAGCTGTTGTCAGAGTTACAGTTCATAAGAGGAAGAAGGCTGTGGTGATTGATCCGTCCCTTCAGCGTGTCACTAGAAGTGCTTCTGCTAACAAGGGATTTAGAGCAGCACCAATCAAATATTTGCAGCCAGGCCTAAGACGCGCACAAGGAAGGTGGAGCCCTTTTCAGTTGTGGTGGCCTCTGCAAGGAGGACTCATGTTATGCCAAGGTTGTCTGACAGTGAGAAGGAAGATCCTGATACGGCGTCAGCAGTAATGGTATCAATTCCAGTGATGCAGCACATTGGAAATCTATTGCAGATGGACCCAGATGACTTGACGGTGGCGAAGCTTACGGCAAAGCCAAGTGATGACGATGCCAAGCAGCCTGAATCTGATGATTAGTGCACACTTGATATATCCGGGACAATGTGGCCCTAATCACGTTATTTATCCTTTTGTTTATATTTATTTGTGTCAGTTGAATGCTAGTATGATCTCCATGGTTGAATTTGTAATGTGGGTTGGCTACGCTGACACACTAAACTGGTCCATGTTTTCTGTTGGATAATGGATTTTCGCTTTTGGTCAGTTTTGGGGTGGAATATTCGGGGTATTAATGCAGAAGCTAAACAATTAAAGGTCATAGAAAAATGGAGGAAAGCAACTGTGTTGTTTTATGTCTGCAAGAGACAAAGAAAGAATCCTTTGATCGGAAATTTATAAGGGGTTTTTGTCCATGCTGCTTTGACAACTTTGTTTGTTCTCCTTCTGTGGGAGCATCCAGGGGAATGTTGGTGGTATGGAGTTCTGCAGTGTTCACTGGGTCGTTAATTGATCTCCAAAAATTTGGCATAATTATAAGATTTACCTCTGCCCATTCCAATCAACAATGGACCCTTGTCAATATATATGGTCCATGTCAGGGGGAGGAAAGGGATAATTTTGTGCGTTGGTTTTATAATTTGAATGTGTCTGATGATGAGGATTGGTTGTTTATGGGGGATTTTAATTTTATCCATTCACAAGACAACAGAAATAAGCCGGGTGGGGATATCAATGACATTTTCCTCTTTAATGAGATTATCAATCATCTGGGTTTAACTAAACTTCCACTCAAAGGACGATCTTTCACTTGGTCAAATATGCAAAATGAACCACTTTTGGAGCAGCTTGATTGGTTTTTTTTACGTCTGTTAATTGGACAGATTTTTATCCTAATACTATGGTACACCCTCTTGCAAAAACCACCTCGGATCATGTTCCATGTAATGTAACTATCCAGACCTCCATTCCAAAGGTGCACTTGTTTCGTTTTGAGAATTTCTGGCCATAGCAACCTTGGTTTATGGAATGTGTTTCTACTGCATGGCAGCAAGAATATAGAGCAACCAATGCTGCAGCTCTGCTTGTCAAGAAATTAAAGGGGCTTAGATCTAGTCTCAAGAAGTGGAAAATAAGCATGTCCAAATTAAAATATTTAATTGCCACATGTAATATGGTTATACTATTCTTCGATAATTTGGAAGAGTATAGGAATCTATTTTTACCTGAGGTAAATTTCAGAACATTGGTCAAGCAACATCAAGAGAAGTTGTTGCATGCTCAGTATAGATACTGGAAGAAGAGGTGCACCATTCGATGGATGAAACAAGGGGAGGAGAACACAAAGTTCTTCCATGCCATGGCAACAGAGGGATACAGAAGGAATACTATTGCTTCTTTGGTTTATGAGGAGGGAAGGAAAGTCAGTAATCATGAGGAGATGGCTGGTATTGTGTGGAGTTGCTATACTCGCATGGGATCTTCCCAAGGTATTGATATGAAATTTGATTTAAATGCTCTCTTGAGTAAGGTTGATGGGCTGGAAGATTTGGCAGCTCCTTTCTCCATTGAAGAAATGGATCTGGTAGTTAAAGGTATACTTGTGGATAAGGCTCCGAGACCAGATGGTTTCAATTGATTATTTATAAAAAAATGCTGGCATATAATAAAGCAGGACTTCTATAATTTGGCCAGTGAGTTTTGTCAGGGAAGCATAAATCTTGAGCATATTAATACATCTTATATATCTTTGGTCCCTAAGAAACAATCAGCAGAAAGTGTAAATGACTATAGGCCGATCTCATTGACAAATTGTTGCCTAAATTTTCTAATTAAAATGGCTGCAGACAGGTTTCAGAAGGTTATTATGCAATGCATACATAAAAATCAGTATGGCTTTATTAAAAGCAGAACTATTCATGATTGCCTAGCATGGACATTTGAATATATACATCAATGTAAAGCTTCTAAGAAGTGGTTATCTTGAAGCTTGACTTCGAGAAGGCTTTTGAAACTATTGAGCATATGAGGTCATTTATGAGATTTTAAGGAAAAAAGGTTTCAGTAAGGAATGGATTGCTTGGGTCAAGATGATATTGGACTGTGGAATCTCTTCAGTGTTGATCAATGGAGTTCCTGGCAAACAATTCAAATGTAAAAGGGGAGTTCGGCAAGGTGACCCACTCTCTCCATTATTATTTGTTTTTGGGGCAGATCTACTACAGTCAATAGTGAATGATTTGTTACAGAGGGGTCTTATCTCTTTGCCAATTCAAAATGGTGATCCAGACTTTCCAATTATTCGGTATGCTGATGATACATTGTTGATAGTTTCAGCTGATAGTGCTCAGTTGTCTTTGCTCAAAGCAGCCTTCCAGGATTTCAGCTCTTCAACAGGTTTGAAAGTGAATTTTCACAAGTCCTGCATGCTGCCTTTAAATTTGTCAGATGAGGAAGTGGCAGTGTTAGCAAATGATTTTGGTTGTGTGGTTGGTGTGATGCCTTTCACCTATCTGGGTTACCATTGGGGACCACCAGACCATCTATGCAAGATCTGTTGCCTATGGTTAATAGAATGGAGAGAAGGTTATCTGCCAGTTCTCTGTACACTAAGCATTCCTGTTGGCATTATCAAGCAATTAAATAGGATTATTCGTCAGTGCTTGTGGCGAAAGAAAAAGGGAGAATGTACTACTAGTCAGTCGCTGGCTTCATGGGAAATGATCTGCAAACCAAAAAGGAATGGAGGCTTGGGAATTTTGGATTTTAAGCTGCAAAATGAGGCACTTCTTTTAAAACAGTTGCATAAATTCTTTAATCGTGAAGACCTGCCTTGGGTGAAACTTTTTTGGAACTATTATCCTGACGGTGTGCCTCATGCTTCTAAGCTCTATGGATCCTTTTGGTGGCGAGATGTGAAGAAATTATCTAAGCTTTATAGATCTGTCACTTCGGTGATCATCAAGGAAGGAAACACGGCGTTGTTTTGGGCAGACAAGTGGAATGGAATTTGTCCTCAAGAAAAATTTCCTAGGCTTTATTCTTATACTGTCAATCAAACTATATCTGTCAAGGAAGCATTGCTTATGCCTGATATTACTAATTTGTTTGAGACACCCCTTTCGCAACAGGCGATCACTGAGCTAGTAGAAATACAGAGCTTTGTTCAAGGAGTGCTTTTAGAGGCAAATGGGAAGGATGAATGGAGAACTATATGGAAGGATGGAACTTACTCTGCTCAACGTTTCTATCATCACAGTTTCAGATGTTTTACATGCAGTAAGGTTTATGATTGGATTTGGAGCAGTAAATGTTTGCTGAAAATTAAAGTGTTTGCCTGGTTAATGATTAGTGATAGGCTCAACACCAAGGATATCATAAAAAGGAGAAATTGGAATGTCACGGCTGATCATCATTGTATCCTTTGTCCTTCTCACATTTATGAGGACTTGATACATTTGTTCTTTGATTGTGTTTTTAGCACAAGAGTGTGGACTTACCTGCAGATCGATTGGTCGGTTGGGATGACAATTGAGGATAAATTCATATATGCAAGGAAGGATTTTGGGAAGCCTTTCTTCACAGAGGTTGTTATCTTAGCAGCCTGGCACATCTGGAAGCAAAGAACTGGGATGATTTTCCAGCACACAAGGCCGTCTTTCAGATCATGGAAGAGAGAATTTATTCATGAAGTCTCTATGAATAAGCATAGGGTCAAGGACAAATATGTCACTCACTTGCAGACATGGATTGATTCTTTGCCTTAACCTCTCTTTTGTTTTATTTTATCTTTTTTATATAATGTACATATGTAACTCTGGTGGGTTTTGTTTTTTATAAATAAATTGTTGTGCCTCACAGTTTCTCTAAAAAAAAAGCTTTAAAGTCCATGCTACTTTATCATATTTATGCTCGGTAACGAAGCATAAGTTAAGCTTAAGGATGTTGATACATGTAAAATACTACCCGAGTCGTATGCAATCCACACGACACTTAATTATTTATAAGAAAGCGATTACTTGGCTCCATGTTGATCTTTTCAGACCGAAGAGAGTATATCCATAAAATGCGAGGTTTGTTATACGAAAATACTTAATTTCCGTCAACGGATTGAGGTGTACTTGCCAACAATGAACAATTTAACTCTCTTTCGATCAGATGAATCTCTAAAAGAGTGGTAAATCAAAGGTATAGAACCTACCGGAACGAACCAACGAGACTAATTATTTGAGAGTTTTTCCACATACCTACTTGCATGCACTCGCTTAGACGTGGCTCCATGTGAAAGTGCTTAGATTAAGAGATGGAGGGGTGATATGTGTTGTAGGCTCGTCATCTAGCCAACACGCCTCGATTGACAAACCCAACCGTCTTAATTTGCCAGAGTTGGAGGATATTGGCTGGCGGCTTAATTTGCCAACAACCTTTTTTAGGTTCACCAAGACGTTGTGCGTCATGCGCAGCTGCATCCGCACCGCGCGGATTGAGCCGATCAAGGCCAACGCAAAGTAATGTTTTGGTTCAATGAGAACTAAAATAAGTTACAATTTACACTGAACTTTAATACATTTTGGAATTTACCTTTTGCATTCCGTGGAATTGATGATTATTAATTATATTTTATGTTAGTCACATTTAACTATGTTGGTAGTGGTAGCATTTGTTATAATACAAGTGTAATGCATATCATAAGAAAAACTTGGTTAATATGTGCACAATTTAAACATTATTTACAAAAAAATGGTTCTTGAATTATTCTTCAGTGGCTACATAAACTATATAGTGTGTACAAACTAATATAAATATCTCTACAGCATAAAGCCTAACAATATCTTAATAGCGGTTACTAGTATATATATACATGTACATATATGACTTGGTAGATCATATTCATTGAAACTTGTAGAGTATAAATTGCGTTGCTGCTGACAAGATTTTTTCCTAGTTAACTCTCACTTTATCGTATACCAAAGTGACATAAAGCCATCGTAAGGTTCATCCAGACCAACTTGATCATCATGTTCACCCCCATGCCACTCAATCATACGCCTTGTGCATATTAAGTTTCACCACACGTAACTCTAGGTTATCAGCTCTTTTATTTGTAATCTTATCCACACACTCTTTAGACCAGTAGACCATGTATGTGATTACACTACGGGAATCCGCCGCGGGGCCGACGGCCAGAATCTGTGCCGACGGCCGCCGTCGGCACATGACGCCACGCCGTCAGCCCATGAAAGTGGCCGTCGGCACAGCGCCCTCCTGGGCTGAAGGCCGCCGTCGGCACACGCCTAGTCTATGCCGACGGCACGCAACCTAGCCGTCGGCACATGGGCAGATGGTAGGGCCACCGACAGCCACCAACAACGGCGTCAGCGGGTGACAAACGGCGTCAGACCTGGCCGTCGGCATAACTTCCCACTGTTTGGGCCGACGGCTTGGCCGTCGGCACAGCTTCCCACCAATTTTTCCTCCAACCATTCCCGCCAATTTTTCCCGCTCCTTCTCTCCCGCCCTTTTTCCCGCCAGTCTTCTCGCGCCCATTCTCTCCCGCCAAGTATTGCCACCGTTTCAGCCCTCGTCGTCCTATATATAGCCATGTCTTCTCCACACTAACATCACCAGCAACATTTCTCTCCTCATCAACTCTCTCATCCAAAAACACCACAGAATCCTCTGAGCTCAGCTGTCGTCGAGATGGCTCCTCGTCGCCGTAGCAACACGGGCTTCACCGGCGTTCGCCAGCGGGTTGCGGGCCATTTCGCGGCTGAAATCACCGCCGGTGGTGTGCGTGTGTGGCTGGGCACCTTCTACACGAACGAGGCTGCTGCCCGCGCATACGACGTTGTGGCTTGGAGGTTTGGCCGGCCGCACCACGAATTGAACTTCCCGGAGGTCAGGTCTCTGACGGAAGCCCAGAGTCTCTCTACTGAGCTGCTACTTCGCTCAGAGGGTGAAGCGCGGCGGTTCAGAGATGGCCAGCGGCGGATTGATATCACCGAGGCGGATGAGCAGTTCATGGCACAGTGGCGCAGAGATCATCCCGGAGACGTCGCGGCCACGCGCGCATTCTGGAAGGAGAAGCAGACGTACATGAGAGAGAAGAGGGCGGGAAAGCGGCAGAGGAGAGCCGAATATGAAGCGGAGTGCGTCAAAGGAGAGGCGTCGACATGGGCGGAATATGATGAACGGTGGTTGTGGAACTTCTCAAGTACCGCTTCAGAGGACGTACACCCTTAGCGAGGACGAAGATTTCGACAACAGATTAGTATGTGTGTGTGTCGAGTCTGTGTGTCTAGCGGGTCATGTGTCGACCTAGTGTTAAGTGCTTTGTTCGTGTGTTGGTTTAGTTCTTTAAGTGTTTTGGTTTGTGTGTGAGTAGTGTAGTTTTTAAGTGCTTTGCTTCGTGTGTGGGTGTAGTTCTTTAAGTGTTTTGGTTTGTGTGTGGTCTAGTTCTTTAAGTGCTTTGGTTTGTGTGTGGGTCTAGTTTTTTGAGTGCTTTGTATCGTGTGTGGGTCTCAAGTTCTTAAGTGTATCATTATTGTGTGTTGTCAGAAATCGAGCATCGGAGGGTGGAAATGGTCCCAAAACTCAGGCAGATTATAGACTGTAGGGGTAAAATCCAGGATCTGTATGTGGAAACTCGTGGTACGGCTCAAACGGAGCCTATTTTATGGTAAAGTATGCCCAACCTATGGTTTCCATGTACATATGTCCTAAACAAACCAAAGCACATAAAAAATCCATTGTTACCCCGTCACACGGAGAAAGCTATAGGGGTAGATCTGCGGGGTCCCCGCCCTAGGGTTTCCGAAGATACAGATCACCGGAGCGTTGGAACCGCTCAAAAACTTGCATATGTCTCTAGCATATGTGCACAAGTGTGATGTAGGGTTTGGCTAACCTAGCATGTACCCGGCGTTGACGATTTTCGTAGACATGGGCTAGCACTTGGTGAAAATCCAGGATCTGTATGTGGAAACTCGTGGTACAACTCAAACGGAGCCTATTTTATGGTAAAGTATGCCCAACCTATGGTTTCCATGTACATATGTCCTAAACAAACCAAAGCAAATAAAAAAATCCATTGTTACCCCGTCACAATTGGTACCGCAGAGATGGAGATTCTTCTGAAAGAGAGTCGTCCCGGAAAGAAAAATTTCCTGGCTTGGTTCTACGAAAAAGTAATTTCTAACAAGTCCCTTTTAGCCAATACTTTTGCAATCCGTGACTTGTCCCTCTTATTACACGTAAATAATGCAAAAAAACAATTTGAACTGAATTTGTAGGGAGGTGATCCCAACGTTGAGATGACGGATGAGCTGAGATGTGTTTCCCAGGGTTGTAACCGTAAAATCTCAATGTATGAGATGTACAATGTGAATGGGTATCGCTTCCATACAGAGTATCACCAGAAGAATCGGCCTAATCCAAAAACTATAAATACTGGGGTCTTCACCAAAGGATCCGATGATTATTATGCATAACTGATTGGCATACAAATGTTTTGATTATTGTGCAGCAATTGGACATATGAGTAAGAGTAAGTTCAAATTTGAACATGTAGATTCATTTTGGTATGTACTAATGTTTTGATTATTATGCATAACTGATTGGCATACTAATGTTTTGATTATTGTGCAGCAATTGGACATATGACAAGGGGGTTCGCCAGCCGTCGAGCTTGCTTGGAGCTCCTATTAGGACATATTGGCCGGGCTTTTACACTCCGGTCCCCGGCGGCGAGAAGAAGCTAGCCGACACTTGGGCGGACTATGAGGCAGCTCCTTGCCCGGGCTTTGGGAAAGCTTCTGACGCCGTGTACAAGAAGTTTTGGGTAAAGCATGCTTCTCAAGTTTACTTCATAGTTGATGACCCCACTATGCTAACTCATGCCTCTCTCACAATTATTTTTATGCATGATTGCAGGCCCATGATACGTCTCAAACGTATCCATAATTCTGATGTTCCATGCTTGTTTTATGACAATACCTACATGTTTTGTTCACACTTTATATCGTTTTGATGCATTTTCCGGAACTAACCTATTAACAAGATGCCACAGTGCCGCGTCCCGTTTTCTCGTTGTTTTTGGTTCCAGAAAGGCTGTTCGGGCAACATTCTCGGAATTCGACGAAACGAAGACCCAACATCTTATTTTTTCCGGAACCTTCCAGAAAGTCAGAGTGGGACCAGAGGGGAGCCCTGGGGGCCCCACAGGTGGTGGCCGCATGGGCTCCACCCTGGCCGCGCCGGCCTAGTGTGAGGAGGCCCCGTGGCCCCTCCGACTCCGACTCTTCGCCTATTTAAGCAGTCCTGACCTAAAACATCGATACCGATTGACGAAAAAGCCACGGTACGAGAAACCTTCCAGAGCCGCCGCCATCGCGAAGCCAAGATCTGGGGGACATGAGTCTCTGTTCAGGCACGCCGCCGGGATGGGGAAGTGCCCCCGGAAGGCTTCTCCATCGACACCACCGCCATCTCCATCAACGTTGCTGCTCCCATGATGAGGAGGGAGTAGTTCTCCCCCGAGGCAAAGGGCTGTACCGGTAGCTATGTGGTTAATCTCTCTCTCTCTGTACTCCAATACAATGATCTCATGAATTGCTTTGCATAATTGATATCCATATGATGAGCTTTGTATCGCTACTAGTCTATGTGCTACTCATGTGATGTTATTAAAGTAGTCTATTCCTCCTGCATGGTGTAAAGGTGACGGCGTGTGCACCGTGTGGTTCTTGTCGTAGGTTATGATCATAATCTCTTGTAGGTTATGGAGTTAATCATCATTATGATAGTATTGATGTGATCTATTCCTCCTTTCATAGTGTAATGTTGACAGTGTGTATGCTATGTTAGTTCTCGGTTTATTTTGCAAAGATCTATTATGCTCTAAGGTTAGTTAAATATGAATGCTGAATGTTGTGGCGCTTGTTAACTCCGGCTTGAGGGAGCTCTTGTAGCCCTACACAACGCATGGTGTTTGTCATCCAACAAAAGAGTGTATGTAGCACAAATGAGAAGAAGTTATTATTTATTATGTGATCAATGTTGAGAGTGTCCACTAGTGAAAGTATGATCCCTAGGCCTTGTTTTCAATACCGCAAACACCGCTTACTTACTGTTCTATCGCATGTTTACTCGCTGCCATATTTATTTCAGATTGTTATTACCACTCATATTCATCTATACCACATGTGTTTTACTATCTCTTCGCCGAACTAGTGCGCCTATACATCTGACAAGTGTATTAGGTGTGTTGGGGACACAAGAGACTTCTTGTATCTTAATTGCAGTGGTTGCTTGAGAGGACTATCTTTGACCTCTACCTCCCCGAGTTCGATAAACCTTGGGTGATTCACTTAAGGGAAACTTGCTGCTGTTCTACAAACCTCTGCTCTTGGAGGCCCAACACTGTCTATAGGAAAAGAAGCGTGAGTAGACATCAAGCTATTTTCTGGCGTCGTTGCCGGGGAGGTAAGGTAAAAGGTATTCACATCCTCCGACTAGTAAAGCTATTTCCTAGCACTGTTGCCGGTGTGTGAGTGCTCGAAGCTATCTCCTTTAGATTCTGCAATTTTATCTTTTTGTCTCTTGTTTTTATTTTCACTAGTTAGGCATAATGGAAAACAACAACAAAATTAGTGAGCTTTTTTATCTTTTTCCTGATTTAGAATTGTTTGATGCGAAAATTAAAAAACCTGTGGAACCTTATTTGCATGTTAGTAGCAATGTTATTAGTACGAATGCAATTACTGCTAATGATCTGGAAAAGTCTAAGCTTGGGGAAGCTAGTTGTTATGATCTTTGT
>NC_061511.1:79369699-79598085 GCF_022539505.1 Lolium rigidum
AAATATTCCTTTCAAGATACCTATGAAAATTATTAAACGTGTTATAGATAACCGCTATGAAGGGGATGGAACTCGTCCGTCCCGAAGATCATTTACCGTTTTTACATGAATTATGCGGGTTATTCAAGTGTGCAGTATTTCAATGGATGAAGTTAGGAAGAAATTATTTGTTATGTCGCTATCCGGTAAAGCGGCGCATTGGTATAAAGCTGTCGAAGGACGGGCGTTCTCTTGATTGGAAGGATATTGTGCCTCTATTTTATTCTAAGTTCTATCCTCCAAGTGAAATTCACAAAGACCGAAACCGTATATATAATTTCTGGCCTCATGATGGAGAGAGTATTGCCCAAGCATGGGAGAGATTGAAGTCCTTAATGCTCAAATGCCCCATTCATGAGCTTCCTGGTAATGTTATCATTGATAATTTCTATGCAAGACTTTCTTTTCAGGATAAAACCTTGCTGGATACTGCTTGTTATGGATCATTCACACGCAACAAAGAAGAGTTTAAATGGGACCTTCTTGATCGGATTCAGGAGAATACTGAAGAATGGGAGAATGACAAAGGTAGAGAGTCAGGTATAAATTATGATTATGAATGCATTGAAACTTTTATGGATACTGATAAATTTCGTAATATGAGTGCTACTTTTGGTCTTGACTCTCAAGTTGTTGCAAATTTTTATAAAGCTTTTGCTTCTCACATTGAATTGCCTAGGAAGAATTTTGATAAGTATCATGAACCTTTTAAAGACGCTTGCATGAAGGATGAAACTGTTATTAATGATTGCAATGAACATGTTGAAACTTCTGAAAATGCTATTTCCTATAAGCATGTTAATTTTTGTGGAATACATAGACCTTGTGGAATTAATCAAATCGAAGATGAATATTGTATCCATCATAGGAATGAAAAAACTAGAAAGTGGTCTAGGGCTCTAGATGATCTTGGTGAAAAATTGTGTGCCCTCTATCCTTTTATTTGTGAACTTTGCCATAGAGTTGGTCATTTTAATTTTCAGTGCTCCTCCAATGATAATTCGAACCCCATGAGTGCTGCAAATTTGTATTGTGATGATGAAATTACTCCTAATCAGCATGATGAACTTACTTTATTTTTGAAATGTGAAGAGTTATCAAGAAAAATTTCTTTGTTAGATATTAACGATCTTGATATTGATGATGTCCTGCATGGGTGTCTTTCTTATTGCATCAATAATTGCCATACAAATACTTACATACAGAATATTTTAGAAGATGACACTTTGCCAAAATATGATAGGACCGCTGTGTGTTTTAAACTTATTAATGAAAAGGAGGAATCCTCCCAAGTTTCTTCTATTGTTTCTGGAAATAAATCAGATTCTGTGGAGAAGCCTCCCTTCAAGCCTCTTCCTCCTGAAGAAGGGAACGAGGAGAAGGAAGAGAAGAGGAAGAAGAAGAAGAAGAAGAAGAAGAAGAAGAGGGGAATAAGAAGAAAGAGGCAACGGCATATCCCCGCGTGTATGAGGTAACAATAGGTAACCGTAAGTATGTTGTTCCTAATGATTATTATGATAATGAATCTGAGTACAATGATCTTCCTATGTCCTTTACCAATATTAGTGATCATGATTTGGAAGAGCACACTACCTTTGATATTGGAAATCTCTTTGGAACTGATTATGAAAGTAATGATGATAGCATTATTCATGTCCCCTCAAACGATGATATTGAAAGCTCTAAGCTTGGGGATGTTGTGCTTGAAGATCCTATATTTGAGACCTTTACTTTTAGTGAAAATGATGATATTACATATTCTGGCTTAGATAATCGTTATAGAGATGGATATGACACATGTTACAATTATCCTTATGAAACTTGTCATAGTTATGATAGGATTTCCAAAAACCATTCCCTTAGTATGCAACTTGTTTACCATGTTCAAATTCTTGATAATGATCCTGCTCCAATTACTATTAATGAGAAGAGTTTTTCTTATGTCAAAAATGATACCTTTATGCATATGAACCATGATAAGAATGTTTTAAGTGATGGTTATATTGTGGATTTCATCAATGATGCTACTGAAAGTTATTATGAGAGAGGGAAACACGGTTGTATACATCTTAATAATATTCGGTTTCCCCTCTTTATGTTGAGAATCTTGAAGTTACTCGTGTCTTATCTTCTTATGCTTGTCACTTTGTTCTTCATGAATTTATTTGTGTACAAGATACCTTTTCATAGGAAGAGGGTTAGGTTTAAATTTGTTTCATGCTTGCTTTTTGATGCTCTCTTTGCTGCGACTCTCATCCTTATGAGAGCACCATCATTAAAATTGCTGAGCCCATCTTAATGGCTATAAAGAAAGCACTTCTTGGGAGATAACCCATGTTTTTATTTTGCTACTGTTTTGTTGTGTCTTGGAAGTTGTTACTACTGTAGCAACCTCTCCTTATCATGTTTTTGTGCCAAGTAAATTCTCTATGGTAAGGTTGATACTAGATTTGGATTACTGCACGTGAAACAGATTTGTCAGTCCGTCACGAATTTGCGCAGAACTCTCTGTAGGTAACTCATAAAAATCTGCCAATTTACGTGCGTGATCCTCAGATATGGACGCAACTTTCATTAGTTTTGAGTTTTTCCGTTTGAGCAAGTTAAGTGCCCCTGCAAAATTCGTCTTTACGGATCTGTTCGTTTTGACAGATTCTGTCTTTTATTTCGCATTGCCGCTTTTGCTATGTTGAATGAGTTTCTTTGTTCCATTAACTTTCAGAAGCTTTGTGCAATGTCCAGAAGTGTTAAGAATGATTGTGTCACCTCTGAACATGTGAATTTTGATTATGCACTAGCCCTCTAATGAGTTTGCTTGAAGTTTGGTTTGGAGGAAGTTTTCAAGGATCAAGAGAAGAGGATGATATACTATGATCAAGAAGAGTGAAAGGTCTAAGCTTGGGGATGCCCCCGTGGTTCATCCCTGCATATTTCAAGAATACTCAAGCATCTAAGCTTGGGGATGCCCAAGGCATCCCCTTCTTCATCGACAACTTATCGAGTCACTTCTAGTGAAACTATATTTTTATTCCGTCACATCTTATGTACTTCACTTGGAGCGTCTGTGTGCTTTTATTTTCGTTTTGTTATTTTCATTCTCTGAATAAATTCATGCTCATGTGGGAGAGAGACACGCTCCTCTTTTTCATATGGAACACTTGTTTTCTTAGTTGTGCTTTAATGTTCATGGCGGAGTTGAAAGCCGTTTCGTTAATTGCTATTTGGTTGGAATCAGAAAATGCTTCATATGGTTTGGAATAACTTGATACTTGGCAATTGTTTTGAGCTCCCATAGATCATGTTTAAGCTCTTGCATCATGTAGTTTAATCTATTAATGGAGAACTACCGTAGAGCTTGTTAAAATTTGGTTTGCATGATTGGTCTCTCTAAGTCTAGATATTTTCTGGTAAAGTGTTTGAACAACAAGGAAGACAGTGTAGATTCTTATAATGCTTGCAATATGTTCTTGTGTAAGTTTTGCTGTACATGTTCATACTTGTGTTTGCTTCAAACAACCTTGCTAGCCCAAAACCTTGTACTGAGAGGAAATGCTTCTCGTGCATCCAAACACCTTGAGCCAAAACCCATGCCATTTGTGTCCACCATATCTACCTACTATGTGGTATTTTTCTGCCATTCCAAAGTAAATTACTTGAGTGCTACCTTTAAAATTTCATTCCTTTATCTTTGCAATATATAGCTCATGGGACAAATAGCTTAAAAACTATTGTGGTGATGAATATGTAGTTATGTGTCTTAGTTCTTATAAGTTGCTTGTTGAGCGGTAACCATGTTTTCGGGGACGCCATCAACTTTTTACTTTTGTTGGATATCATGTGAGATGCTATGCATGTTCGTCTTGTCTCGAAGTAAGTGCGATTTCATGATCAAATGGTTTGAGTATGCATATTGTTAGAGAAGAACATTGGGCCGCTAACTAAAGCCATGTATCATGGTGGAAGTTTCAGTTTGGACATACAACCTCAATCTCTTATGAGAATATTATCCGTTGTTGAATGCTTAAGCATTAAAAGAGGAGTCCATTATCTATTGTCTATGTTGTCCCGGTATGGATGTCTAAGTTGAGAATAATCAAAAGCGAGAAATCCAATGCGTGCTTTCTCCTTAGACCTTTGTACAAGCGGCATAGAGGTACCCCTTTGTGACACTTGGTTGAAACATATGTCATGCAATGATATTCCGTGTTATCCGAGCTGATTAGGACAAGGTGCGAGCACTATTAGTACTCTATGCATGAGACTTGCAACTTGTAGGAAGTATTATGCATAGCACATATGAATTATTACTACCGTTGACAAAATTGTTTCTATGGTTTCAAAACAAAAGCTCTAGCACAAAAATAGTAATCCATGCTTCCCTCTGCGAAGGGCCATTCTTTTACTTTATGTTGAGTCAGTCTACCCACTTCTTTCTATCTTAGAAGCAAACACTTGTGTTAACCGTGTGCATTGATTCTTACATGTTTACTTATTGCACTTGTTATATTACTCTATGTTGACAAATATCCATGAGATATACATGTTACAAGTTGAAAGCAATTGCTGAAACTTAATCATCCTTTGTGTTGCTTCAATGCATTCTACTTTGAATTTATTGCTTATGATTTAGCTCTTATGCAAGTCTTGTTGATGCTTGTCTTGAAAGTACTATTCATGAAAAGTTTTGCTATATGATTCATTTGTTTAGTCATTATCTCTTTGTTAGCAATCTATTGCTTCAGATCACTTCATTCATCTCATATGCTTTACAATAATGTTGACCAAGATTATGTTGGTAGCATGTCACTTCAGAAATTATTTGTTGTTATCGTTTACCTACTCGAGGGCGAGTAGGAACTAAGCTTGGGGATGCTTGATACGTCTCAAACGTATCCATAATTTTTGATGTTCCATGCTTGTTTTATGACAATACCTACATGTTTTGTTCACACTTTATATCGTTTTGATGCATTTTCCGGAACTAACCTATTAACAAGATGCCACAGTGCCGGTTCTCGTTTTCTCGTTGTTTTTGGTTCCAGAAAGACTGTTCGGGCAACATTCTCGGAATTCGACGAAACGAAGACCCAACATCTTATTTTTCCCGGAACCTTCCAGAAAGTCAGAGTGGGACCAGAGGGGAGCCCTAGGGGCCCCACACATGGTGGCCGCACGGGCTCCACCCTGGCCGCGCCGGCCTAGTGTGAGGAGGCCCCGTGGCCCCTCCGACTCCGACTCTTCGCCTATTTAAGCCGTCCTGACCTAAAACATCGATACCGATTGACGAAAGAGCCACGGTACGAGAAACCTTCCAGAGCCGCCGCCATCGCGAAGCCAAGATCTGGGGGACAGGAGTCTCTGTTCCGGCACGCCGCCAGGACGGGGAAGTGCCCCCGGAAGGCTTCTCCATCGACACCACCGCCATCTCCATCAACGCTGCTGTCTCCCATGATGAGGAGGGAGTTGTTCTCCCCCGAGGCTAAGGGCATGTACCGGTAGCTATGTGGTTAATCTCTCTCTCTGTACTCCAATACAATGATCTCATGAATTGCTTTGCATAATTGAGATCCATATGATGAGCTTTGTATCGCTACTAGTCTATGTGCTACTCATGTGATGTTATTAAAGTAGTCTATTCCTCCTGCATGGTGTAAAGGTGACGGTGTGTGCACCGTGTGGTTCTTGTCGTAGGTTATGATCATAATCTCTTGTAGGTTATGGAGTTAATCATCATTATGATAGTATTGATGTGATCTATTCCTCCTTTCATAGTGTAATGTTGACAGTGTGTATGCTATGTTAGTTCTCGGTTTATTTTGCAAAGATCTATTATGCTCTAAGGTTACTTAAATATGAATGCCGAATGTTGTGGCGCTTGTTAACTCCGGCTTGAGGGAGCTCTTGTAGCCCTACACAACGAATGGTGTTTGTCATCCAACAAAAGAGTGTATGTAGCACAAATGAGAAGAAGTTATTATTTATTATGTGATCAATGTTGAGAGTGTCCACTAGTGAAAGTATGATCCCTAGGCCTTGTTTCCAATACTGCAAACACCGCTTACTTACTGGTCTACTGCATGTTTACTCGCTGCCATATTTATTTCAGATTGTTATTACCACTCATATTCATCTATACCACCTGTGTTTTACTATCTCTTCGCCGAACTAGTGCGCCTATTGATACGTCTCCAACGTATCTATAATTTCTGATGTTCCATGCTTGTTTTATGACAATACCTACATGTTTTGTTCACACTTTATATTGTTTTGATGCGTTTTCCGGAACTAACCTATTGACGAGATACCGAAGTGCCAGTTCCTGTTTTCTGCTGTTTTTGGTTTCAGAAATCCTAGTAAGGAAATATTCTCGGAATCGGACGAAATCAACGCCCAGTACCCTATTTTCACCGAAGGCTTCCAAAACACCCGAGAGAGGCCAGAGGGGGGCCACAGGCCCACCAGACACTACCCTGGCGCGGCCAAGGGGGGGCCCGCGCCCCCTGTTGTGCCGTCGCCTCGTTGACCTTCCGACTCCGCCTCTTCGCCTATTTAAAGGTCCCTGACCTAAAACCCCGATACGAATAAGCCACGGTACGAGAAAAGTTCCAGAGCCGCCGCCATCGTGAAGCCAAGATCTGGGGGATAGGAGTCTCTGTTCCGGCACGCCGCCGGGACGGGGAAGTGCCCCCGGAAGGCTTCTCCATCAACCCCACCGCCGTCTTCATCACCGCTGTTGTCTCCCATGAGGAGGGAGTAGTTCTCCATCGAGGCTGAGGGCTCTACCGTAGCTATGTGGTTAATCTCTCTCTCTGTACTCCAATACAATGATCTCATGAATTGCTTGCATGATTGAGATCCATATGATGAGCTTTGTATCGCTACTAGTCTATGTGCTACTCATGTGATGTTATTAAAGTAGTCTATTCCTCCTGCATGGTGTAATGGTGACGAGTGTGTGCATCGTGTGGTTCTTGTCGTAGATTATGATCATAATCTCTTGTAGGTTATGGAGTTGATTATCGCTATGATAGTATTGATGTGATCTATTCCCCCTTTCATAGTGTAATGGTGACAGTGTGAATGCTATGTTAGTACTCGGTTTATTTTGCAAAGATCTATTATGCTCTAAGGTTACTTAAATATGAATGCTGAATGTTGTGGAGCTTGTTAACTCCGGCATTGAGGTGCTCTTGTATCCCTACACAACGAATGGTGTTTGTCATCCAACAAAAGAGTGTATGTAGCACAAATGAGAGAAGTTATTATTTATTATGCGATCAATGTTGAGAGTGTCCACTAGTGAAAGTATGATCCCTAGGCCTTGTTTCCAATACTGCAAACACCGCTTATTTACTGTTCTACTGCATGTTTATTCGCTGCCATATTTTATTCAGATTGCTATTACCACTCATATACATCCATACTACTTGTATTTCACTATCTCTTCGTCGAACTAGTGCACCTATACATCCGACAAGTGTATTAGGTGTGTTGGGGACACAAGAGACTTCTTGTATCGTGATTGCAGGGTTGCTTGAGAGGGATATCTTTGACCTCTTCCTCCCCGAGTTCGATAAACCTTGGGTGATCCACTTAAGGGAAAACTTGCTGTCTGTTCTACAAACCTCTCGCTCTTGGAGGCCCAACACCGTCTACAAGAATAGAAGCACCCGTAGACATCACCTATACATCTGACAAGTGTATTAGGTGTGTTGGGGACACAAGAGACTTCTTGTATCTTAATTGCAGGGTTGCTTGAGAGGACTATCTTTGACCTCTACCTCCCTGAGTTCGATAAACCTTGGGTGATTCACTTAAGGGAAACTTGCTGCTGTTCTACAAACCTCTGCTCTTGGAGGCCCAACACTGTCTACAGGAAAAGAAGCATGAGTAGACATCATCCCATTATAGGGTGCCTAATGATATGGTTGAGCTTGGGAAGGCGGTCCTGACTAGGGCTTGTCAGAGGTTGACACGGCAACATTGGTACAATTAGAAGCATACCTGCATCGGGCACTTCAAGGCTGAGCAGGGCGTGAGGGTCAAGAAAGCTGACAATGTCAGGGACGATACACAGCTGACGAGGGATGATTACATGAAGGTAAGTAAATTGTCCATGAGATTCTATGTTGCTGCATAGTTGGGATTGCATTATGTGTTCTTCAAATGAGTTTTGGCTTTTCAGGTTATGCCCCTATGGTGCGAAAATAAGGAAGACGCATTTGAGGCGTTGGTAGCGAGGTGGGTTCGTGAAGACGACGACTTCAACGCCAAGAGTGCGCGCAACAAGGCAAACCGTGGCACCGGAGGAACACACAGTGCAGGAAGCCGCAGCACTGAGCGCTACAGGAAGCACAAGGTACATATATACATGGAACAACTTGCATTTACTTCCCCTCATATTACTACTTGATACACATACCATTTCTTTTGCCGTGCAGGAGGCGGAACTCGGGGAGCCTCTCACCGAGGTGGGAGGGTGGCGGAAGATGAAGTCGAAGCAGCCTCGATCCGAGTCAGCCTCAGCCCTCGCTGCGCCGAGTACTTCGGCTATGCCGAAGAGGAGTTGGAGAAGTACGCTCGGCGTTCAAGGGTCTTCATCCCGGAGGTGGATGATCCTATTGAGCGAGAGACCGACTTGACGGCGATTATGGTGGCGGGGGCGCGGCGCGGAGCATGGCCGTACGAAGCTTCTTAGTGGGGTGATCAAGCCGCATAGGACCCTCACGCAGATCAGGTCTACCCTCACCGCCGGCGACCCACCGATCGCGCCTCCTCGACACCGTCGTACCGATGCAAGTTTTCTCATTTTCATCTTCTTTCCAACATTCATTCCTGAATGGCTAAATTGGCGTGACTCCTTTTCTTGGAAATTGTAGGCTAACTTTGAGGCCGCCTACGCGGCCACTTATGAGAAGTATTTGACGGTTGTAGCAGAGTGGGACCTCAAGAGAGCGGCTTGGGAAGAGTACCAGGAGGCGACGAGTCGTGTAAGTTCCAATCTTTTATGGTTCAAAGACATGACAAGTCCCACCTCCCTTTTTTTTATATCTGCAGCGCTTGACATCTAAACTATCTTGCAGGCGCTCAGGACGTTCTTCCAGACTGGAGAGAGGATCGCACTTCCGGAAGAGGAGCCAGCTAGGCCGGGGCTGACTCCAGTGTGCCCATCGAGGGAAGCTTTCGCAGCCACATACTACGCACGGACTCCGGTAAGTCCTGTGCCTAACCAGTTGTCACCGCTTTTCTTTCCCATGTGTAAGATGCTAACTCTTGTCAAACATGTAGGGCACGGGAAGTTCGCGGAATCGACCCTCTCCTGATTCGCCGCGCGAGGGCACCCGATGCACCCCAGCCGCCATTCTCCCGGGGCTTCAGGGTTTTCACCTGCTGGCGAAGGTTCAAGCCATGGTTCTACCTCGGCCCACCTCGACAAAAGCCGGACGCATGACTGGACGAGTACGGAACTTGGTTGGTTCCCCTGATCTTAGTTTCCCTTAGCTAGGTGTCTAGCGGGTGTGCGTCGATCGTGTGTGCCATGTGTCGACGATGTATGATCATCGTGTGTGCTACATGCCACATATTTGTATCACGATGATGTTGTTTCTACATTTGATATGATGACGATGATGATTATGTGTTGTGCTATATTTGTGATGCATTTGAATGATTATTACTGCTATTTATGTTGTGCGTCTTTGTGCTGTGGCAGAAAATTGGCGGAAAAACCAAATGGTAGTGACTGTGCCGACGGCCAAGCCATCGGCACAGCCCCCTGGCCGTGCCAAATGGCAGGCGTGATGTCTACGGGAGCTTCTATTCTTGTAGACAGTGTTGGGCCTCCAAGAGCAGAGGTTTGTAGAACAGCAGCAAGTTTCCCTTAAGTGGATTACCCAAGGTTTATCGAACTCAGGGAGGAAGAGGTCAAAGATATCCCTCTCAAGCAACCCTGCAACCACAAAGCAAGAAGTCTCTTGTGTCCCCAACACACACCTAATAGGTGCACTAGTTCGGCGAAGAGATAGTGAAATACAAGTGGTATGAATGAATATGAGCAGTAGTACGGCGCCAGAAAATAGCTTACTGGCGTGCAGTTGATGGTAGTAATATTGCAGGAAGTAAACATGCAGTAGTAACGCAGCAGTAGTAACTCAGTAAAACAACAAACAAGCAGCGATAGCAGTATTTAGGAACAAGGCCTAGGGATTAGACTTTCACTAGTGGACACTCTCAACATTGATCACATAACAGAATAGATAAATGCATACTCTACACTCTCTTGTTGGATGATGAACACATTGCGTAGGATTACACGAACCCTCAATGCCGGAGTTAACAAGCTCCACAATTAAATGTTCATATTTAAATAACCTTAGAGTGTAAGATAGATCAATACGACTAAACCAAGTACTAACGTAGCATGCACACTTGTCACCTTCATGCTTATGTAGGAGGAATAATACACATCAATACTATCATAGCAATAGTTAACTTCGCAATCTACAAGAGATCATGATCATAGCATAAACCAAGTACTAACACGGATGCACACACTGTCACCATTACATCGTGCGGGAGGAATAAAACTACTTTAATAACATTGCTAGAGTAGCACATAGATAAATTGTGATACAAAATACATTGCAATCATAAAGAGATATAAATAAGCACTTCACTATGCCATTCATAAAGAGTGAATAAGTATTCTGTGAAATATAGCCTAAGAGACCCACACGGTGCACACACTGTCACCTTTACACACGTGGGACAAGGAGTCTCCGGAGATCACATAAGTAAAACTCACTTGACTAGCATAATGACATCTAGATTACAAGCATCATCATATGAATCTCAATCATGTAAGGCAGCTCATGAGATTATTGTATTGAAGTACATAGGAGAGAGATGAACCACATAGCTACCGGTACAGCCCCGAGCCTCGATGGAGAACTACTCCCTCTTCATGGGAGCAGCAGCGGTGATGAAGATGGCGGTGGAGATGGCAGCGGTGTCGATGGAGAAGCCTTCCGGGGCACTTCCCCGTCCGGCGGGTGCCGGAACGGAGACTCCTGTCCCCCGGATCTTGGCTTCGCGATGGCGGCGGCTCGGAAGGTTTCGCGTATCGTGGCTTATTCCCTCGGGGTTTTTAGGTCGGGACCTTTAAATAGGCGAAAGGGGAGCCTCGGAGGGGCTCGGGGCCACCACACCATAGGGCGGCGCGGCCCCCCTCCGGCCGCGCCGTGGTGTGGTGTGGGGCCCCCGGTGGCTTCCTCCGGCGGCTCTCGGGTGTTCTGGATGGTTCCGGGAAAAATAGGAACCCGGGCGTTGATTTCGTCCAATTCCGAGAATATTTCGTTACTAGGATTTACGAAACCGGAAACGACGAGAAACAGGACCGGCACTTCGGCATCTTGTTAATAGGTTAGTTCCGGAAAATGCACGAATATGACATAAAGTGTGCATAAAACATGTAGATATCATCAATAATGTGGCATGGAACATAAGAAATTATCGATACGTTGGAGACGTATCAGCATCCCCAAGCTTAGTTCTGCTCGTCCCCAGCAGGTAAAACGATAACAAAGATAATTTCTGAAGTGACATGCCATCATAAACTTGATCATATTGTAAACATATGTAATGAATGCAGCGATCAAAACAATGGTAATGACATGAGTAAACAATCTGAATCATAAAGCAAAGACTTTTCATGAATAGTACTTCAAGACAAGCATCAATAAGTCTTGCATAAGAGTTAACTCATAAAGCAATAAATCAAAGTAAAGGTATTGAAGCAACACAAAGGAAGATTAAGTTTCAGTGCTTGCTTTCAACTTATAACATGTATATCTCATGGATAGTGTCAATGTAAAGTAATATAACAAGTCCAATATGCAAGTATGTAGGAATCAATGCACAGTTCACACAAGTGTTTGCTTCTTAAGGTGGAGGGAGATAGGTAAACTGACTCAAAAATAAAAGTAAAAGAAAGGTCCTTCAAAGAGGAAAGCATCGATTGCTATATTTGTGCTAGAGCTTTGATTTTGAAAACATCAAGAGAGTATAAAAGTAAAGTTTTGAGAGGTGTTTGTTGTTGTCAACGAATGGTAGTGGGCACTCTAACCCCCTTGCCAGACAAACCTTCAAAGAGCGGCTCCCATTTTATTTTATTTTTGGGTGGCACTCCCTCCAACCTTTCTTTCACAAACCATGGCTAACCGAATCCTCGGGTGCCCGCCAACAATCTCATACCATGAAGGAGTGCCTTTTTATTTTAGTTTTATTATGATGACACTCCTCCCCACCTTTGCTTTCTCAAGCCATGGCTAACCGAATCCTTCGGGTGCCGTCCAATAATCACATACCATGGAGGAGTGTCTATTTTTGTTACTTAATTTGGGACTGGGAATCCCATTGCCAGCTCTTTTTGCAAAATTATTGGATAAGCGGATGAAGCCACTAGTCCATTGGTGAAAGTTGCCCAACAAGATTGAAAGATAAACACCACATACTTCCTCATGAGCTATAAAACATTGACACAAATAAGAGGTGATAAATTTTGAATGGTTTAAAGGTAGCACTCAAGCAATTTACTTTGGAATGGCGGAGAAATACCATGTAGTAGGTAGGTATGGTGGACACAAATGGCATGAATATTGGCTCAAGTATTTGGATGCATGAGAAGTATTCCCTCTCGATACAAGGTTTAGGCTAGCAAGGTTATTTGAAACAAACACAAGGATGAACCGGTGCAGCAAAACTCACATAAAAGACATATTGTAAACATTATAAGACTCTACACCGTCTTCCTTGTTGTTCAAAAACTCAATACTAGATATTATCTAGACCTTAGAGAGACCAAATATGCAAATCAAATTTTAGCAAGCTCTATGTATTTCTTCATTAATGGGTGCAAAGTATATGATGCAAGAGCTTAAACATGAGCACAACAATTGCCAAGTATCACATTATCCAAGACATTTTAGAATTACTACATGTAGCATTTTCCAATTCCAACCATATAACAATTTAACGAAGAAGAAACTTCGCCATGAATATTATGAGCTAAGAACACATGTGTTCATACGAACCAGCGGAGCGTGTCACTCTCCCAAACAATCATTTATTCAAACAAAAACAAAAACAAAAAGATACAGACGCTCCAAGTAAAGTACATAAGATGTGACCGAATAAAAATATAGTTTCAAGAGAAGGAACCTGATACTTTGTCGATGAAGAAGGGGATGCCTTGGGCATCCCCAAGCTTAGACGCTTGAGTCTTCTTAGAATATGCGAGGGTGAACCACGGGGGCATCCCCAAGCTTAGAGCTTTCACTCCTCTTGATCATAGTATATCATACTCCTCTCTTGACCCTTGAAAACTTCCTTCACACCAAACCTCAAGCAAACTCATTAGAGGGTTAGTGCATAATCAAAAATTCACATGTTCAGAGGTGACACAATCATTCTTAACACTTCTGGACATTGCACAAAACTTCTGAAAGTTAATGGAACAAAGAAACTCATTCAACTTAACAAAAGCAGCAATGCGAAATAAAAGGCAGAATCTGTCAAAAACAGAACAGTCCGTAAAGACGAATTTTAAAATGCACCAGACTTGCTCAAACGGAAAAACTCAAAACTAATGAAAGTTGCGTACATATCTGAGGATCACGCTCGTAAATTGGCAGATTTTTTAGAATTTTCTACAGAGACTTGTGCCAGAATTCGTGACAGAACAGCAATGCTTGTTTCTGCGCAGACGATCCCAAATATAACATCAACTTTAACATAGAAACTTTACTTGGCACAAAAACATGATAAGGAGAGGTTGCTACAGTAGTAAACAACTTCCAAGACTCAACAAAACAAAAATTGCTGTAGTAAAATAAACACATGGGTTATCTCCCAAGAAGTTCTTTCTTTATAGCCATTAAGATGGGCTCGAGCAGCTTTAATGATGCACTCGCAAGAAATAGAAGTTGAAGCAAAAGAGAGCATCAAGAGGCAAATTCAAAACACATTTAAGTCTAACATGCTTCCTATGCATAGGAATCTTGTAAATAAACAAGTTCATGAAGAGCAAAGTAACAAGCATAGGAAGATAAAACAAGTGTAGCTTCAAAAATTTCAGCACATAGAGAGGTGTTTTAGTAACATGAAATTTTTTACAACCATATTTTCCTCTCTCATAATAACTTTCAGTAGCAACATGAGCAAACTCAACAATATAACTATCACATAAAGCATTCTTATCATGAGTCTCATGCATAAAATTATTACTACTCCCAACATAAGCATAGTCATTCTTATTAATTGTAGTGGGAGCAAATTCAACAAAGTAGCTATCAAATATAGGAGGTATATTGTAATCATAATCAAATTTATCCTCCATAACAGGTGGTAACAAAAGACTACTATCATTATAATCATCATAAATGGGAGGCAAAGTATCATCAAAGTAAATTTCCTCCTCAATGCTTAGGGGACTAAAAATATCATGCTCATCAAAGCCAGCTTCCCCAAGCTTAGAATTTTCCATAGCATTAGCAACAATAGTGTTCAAAGCATTCATATTAATATGTTCCATGGGTTTTTTAATTTTCGCATCAAACCATCCATGTCTTAAATCAGGAAATAGAATAAGAAGCTCTTTGTTGTCCATTATGCCTAACTAGTGTAAACAAGAAACAAAAAGATGCAATTGCGGGATCTAAAGGAAATAGCTTCGAGCGCACACACAATGGCGCCGGAAAAGCATCAGTTACTCGGAACCGAAGTATGAGTGCCTTTTACCTTTCCTCCTCGGCAACGGCGCCTGAAAAGTGCTTGATGTCTACGGGAGCTTCTATTCTTGTAGACAGGTGTTGGGCCTCCAAGAGCGAGAGGTTTGTAGAACAGCGAGCAAGTTTCCCTTAAGTGGATTACCCAAGGTTTATCGAACTCGGGGAGGAAGAGGTCAAAGATATCCCTCTCAAGCAACCCCGCAACCACAAAGCAAGAAGTCTCTTGTGTCCCCAACACACCTAATAGGTGCACTAGTTCGGCGAAGAGATAGTGAAATACAAGTGGTATGAATGAATATGAGCGAGTAGTACGGCGCCGTAAAATAGCTTATCGGCGTGCGGTTGATGGTAGTAATATTGCAGGAAGTAAACATGCGATAGTAACGCAGCGAAGTAGTAACTCAAGTAAAACGAACAAACAAGCAACGATAGCGTATTTAGGAACAAGGCCTAGGGATTAGACTTTCACTAGTGGACACTCTCAACATTGATCACATAACGGAATAGATAAATGCATACTCTACACTCTCTTGTTGGATGATGAACACATTGCGTAGGATTACACGAACCCTCAATGCCGGAGTTAACAAGCTCCACAATTAAATGTTCATATTTAAATAACCTTAGAGTGTAAGATAGATCAATACGACTAAACCAAGTACTAACGTAGCATGCACACTCTGTCACCTTCATGCTTATGTAGGAGGAATAATACACATCAATACTATCATAGCAATAGTTAACTTCGCAATCTACAAGAGATCATGATCATAGCATAAACCAAGTACTAACACGGATGCACACACTGTCACCATTACATCGTGCAGGAGGAATAAAACTACTTTAATAACATTGCTAGAGTAGCACATAGATAAATTGTGATACAAAATACATTGCAATCATAAAGAGATATAAATAAGCACTTCACTATGCCATTCATAACAGTGAATAAGTATTCTCTGAAATATAGCCTAAGAGACCCACACGGTGCACACACTGTCACCTTTACACACGTGGGACAAGGAGTCTCCGGAGATCACATAAGTAAAACTCACTTGACTAGCATAATGACATCTAGATTACAAGCATCATCATATGAATCTCAATCATGTAAGGCAGCTCATGAGATTATTGTATTGAAGTACATAGAGAGAGATGAACCACATAGCTACCGGTACAGCCCCGAGCCTCGATGGAGAACTACTCCCTCTTCATGGGAGCAGACGAGCGGTGATGAAGATGGCGGTGGAGATGGCAGCGGTGTCGATGGAGAAGCCTTCCGGGGGCACTTCCCCGTCCGGCAGGGTGCCGGAACAGAGACTCCTGTCCCCCAGATCTTGGCTTCGCGATGGCGGCGGCTCTGGAAGGTTTCGCGTACCGTGGCTTATTCCCTCGGGGTTTTTAGGTCAGGACCTTTAAATAGGCGAAAGGGGAGCCTCGGAGGGGCTCGGGGCCACCACACCATAGGGCGGCGCGGCCCCCTCTCCGGCCGCGCCGGGTGTGGTGTGGGGCCCCGTGGCTTCCCTCCGGCGGCTCTCGGTGTTCTGGATGGTTCCGGGAAAAATAGGAACCCGGGCGTTGATTTCGTCCAATTCCGAGAATATTTCGTTACTAGGATTTACTGAAACCAAAAACAGCAGAAAACGAGAACCGGCACTTTGGCATCTTGTTAATAGGTTAGTTCCAGAAAATGCACGAATATGACATAAAGTGTGCATAAAACATGTAGATATCATCAATAATGTGGCATGGAACATAAGAAATTATCGATACGTTGGAGACGTATCAAGGCGCTGTGCCGACGGCTTGGCCGTCGGCACAGGAAGGTGGCGCCCAGCAGCCGCTCGGAATGGCCGGCGACGCGTCTGGGCCGATGAAGTTGGGCCGACGGCCTGGCCGTCGGCACAGGAGATGGACAGGGGACACGTGGCAGGCTGAGGTTGTCCGAGCGAGGCGACTGTGCCGACGGCTTGGCCGTCGGCACAACAGATGGGCTGGGCTAACGGCCGTTTCGTCGCTGCGGGCCCCTCGACGATCGTGCCGACAGCGATGTGCCACCGTCGGGCTAGCAGTTGTGCCGACGGCCAGACCTGGGCCGACGGCACCTGTGGCTGTGCTGTCAACACCCGGATTTTTAAGTCCAGATGCCTATTATGCCATACATCGCAATCCCAGGAAGATTGTTGTTGCGAGACATAACAGTTGATATCATAAGTCATCATTCATTACAAACCATCATTGTCTTACAAAAGGGGATCACATGATCCAATATTACACAAATAGTTGATCTATTGATCAACGAACAACATAGTAGCGGAAGCGTAATAAAAGTGGACTATCTAGTTCCACAGGCCAACGCTTGACGTTAGGCGACTCCTAGTTGTTGTAGACGTCCTGCCTACCCTCATCTTCATATTGCTGCTCCTCTTCATATTCTGGCCATTTGAATAGCCAGGGACACAGCCGTGAGTACTTTAAAGTACTCGCAAACTAATACTATTGTAATTGCTATCAATTTTTATTAAGGGGGTGCTAAGCTCTAGGTTTATTTGCATAAAGCCAATTTTAGTTCATAAGTAATTCATAAAGACTATTCATATGCTAACTAACCCAAGTGGGAACATTAGTGTCATTCCCACAACTTTGTTGAGTTTCAAATTCAAGTCACCATTTCAAAGTCAACCATCATTTTCAAGAAGAGATCTAATGACGGAACAATATGGCCTTTCCAATTGTCCGTAACCGTGGACACGGCTATTCGAATAGTTTGACACTCTGTAGAGGTTGCACACTTGTGCCACAACATTTGATTACATCCGTCAGGAATAACCCTGAATAATCGTAACTCAGTATGCGGATCATCAACCCTAACCTTTCACTTACACATCCTAGTATAGGCACCTCTCCCCATGAGCTTGGCCTCCCAGTGAAGACAAACCGTCGGCTCGGGAACTGCACAGGGCTTGGGCCGGACAATTCACCTCACTCACGTCATTTCACATCACTTCACATTTAACGGAGGCAGCCTCGGCATAACCCCTATGACGCTTGTGTAGAGGGAACCCATACTAAGACATATAAACTTCTAGTTAGACCCTACCCATAATCAGGTATTGTGGGGGTACTTGTAAATTGGAATGGTATCGCATCCGAACCCAACCATTAGTTTTTAGCAAATTCACCAAGTCATTCATTTCATTCAAGTCATATTCACCTTCAAATCCTTCAAAGTCATTTCATTTCACAATGTTCCCATCTAGAGTAGTCAATTTTATTTATTTAGCACTAGCCACTTGTCATGAGGGGTGCTAACTAGCTTTGATTGCCATAGGCTAACTTTGATGATCTTGTTCTACTCTAGACCAAGTAAATCATGAATCAAAAAGTACTTTGATAAAACAAAAGCAGTAAAACTTGTAAGTAAAAGCTTGTAGTAAAACTTGGGATGGGCTTATTAAGCATAAAGTAAAATGTGGGAGTGCTTTGCACTTTGCAAGAATATTAGCTTGCCTTGAGTGGTGTACTGGTCAAAGTGGTCTTCCTCTCCTTGGAAGTAGACCTCCTCCTCCTCCTCTTGGTACTCCTCGGTACTAGCGTCTAAAAACGAATACGATACACACAATCACCACACAAAGCTTAAGTACTAGACTAAGCACACACATGAGTCACTCAAATTAAACTAGCATACGTGAGCTGGGTTCAGAACATCGTGAGACAGTTCGGTCCATATCCGGTGTGGGCGTTAGAGCATTGAGAGGACCTTTCCCTAGTACGAGAGGACCGGGAAGGACGCACCTCTGGTGTACCAGTTATCGTGCCTACGGTAAACGCTAGGTAGCCAAGTGCGGAGAGGATAACTGCTGAAAGCATATCAGATTGTATCCATTGGGCAAATATAGGTTCGATCAAGATTTGCTTTTCTGGAGTACCAAAAGCAAGCATGACGTCGTTATGAACATAAAGGCCCAGGGTATGGAATCCTAGAAAGAGACTAGCCCAACTTAAATGAGATATGATAGCTTCTTTATGGTCTAACATTCTTGCCAATACATTATCCTCATTCTGTTCCGGATTGTAATCCCTAATGAAAAAATAGCTCCATGAGCAAAAGCCCCTGTCATAATGAACCCTGCAATATATTGGTGATGAGTATATAAAGCAGCTTGAGTAGTAAAGTCTTGTGCTATAAATGCATAAGCCGGTAAAGAGTACATATGTTGAGCTACTAAGGAAGTAATAACCCCTAAACAAGCTAGAGCAAGGCCTAATTGAAAATGAATTGAATTATTGATTGCGTCGTAAAGGCGGAGTTGACTTTGTTTTAGTCTTAAGAAAAATAATTTCCTCTCATTACAAATATTAATTAGTGTTTCTATTTAATTCTTGAGAGAAATGATTCCCTCTCATTGAATCTTGTTAAGATTTAATCTCCTCAAATAATAATATATGACGTAGGTTGACCAAGGCAACCTCTTCATAATTATTACTTGGGAAAAAAATGATTTAAATGAGGTGATGCACCTCATACAATTTAATAACACATAGTAATGATTTAATATCACCAACTAATTCAATATGAGATTTAATTGACCATGGTCTCCACCTCATGTTGACTTAGTTGAGACAAGATTTAAATGAGAGTGAAGCCCTCATACCTTTTAATAAATAATTTACATACTTTTAAATGAACTAGAAATAGCCATAGGGCCAATTTTTAAACTAGGCCATGATCATACAAACAACTATGCAATATTTTTACACATTTGGATAGACAAAGTGAAATATGATTTTTGAGAGTTGGAATCAACTCAAAAGAGTTTTAGTTAATTTTTAATAAGTGTTTGAAGTTACAAAAGGCCCTGCCTTGTTATTTTTATCTCATTTATTCTACAAATAATCTAGAGTTGAGACCAGTGCAGTTTTGTAGATAATTTAACAAGCTTTCCAAATATATAAAATTTGTCAAATTTGGTTGGGTGGATTTTGTTTTATCTAAATTTGAAAACAGCCTCTGTGAGTAATTTAGGAAATTCAAAAATCACATTTGAATTAATGGGCTTAGGCGGGAAAGTGAAACGGGCTGCACAGGGGAAATAGAGATGGGCCGGCCCAGCAGTGTGTCTAGCGCAGCGGGCCGCCTGACGAGTGGGGGCCACGCGTCAGTGGGGGTTACTCACCGAATCGGTACGCGGCGTGTGGAGCGTTGGATTAGACGATGATCTGACGGTGGAGAGTTGTCGTCGTCGGCGGCGAGAAGCAGGGGCTGGCACGGCAGAGGTAGGGGGTCGGCGAGCACGTCGGAGCTCCGATGGTCGACGGCGATGTGCGCGGCTACGTTGTCGACGACGGCGAACTCAACGGTGGTCGTGGGAGAGCTTGAGGTGGACGAATTCTTCGGCGAGCGTGCAGTGTACTGGTGGGCTACTCCGGCGAAATTCCGGCGAAGGAAGGATGAATCGAGGAGGGGAAGGGGGATTGGCGAGCTAGAAGAGTGAGGAGAGACGACTGGTGTGGAGTTTGGAGGCTGGATCGTGCTCCTTTTATAGCAGCGAGGAGTCTAGCGCAGCGCAGGGGCACTGGCGATGATGCACGCAAGCAGGCGACGTCCTGGCGATGACGTGAAGCTTGATTGCGGGGAAAATGAGGCACTAGCGCGTGCGTGAGCTTGACGGGAGCTTGCAGGGCCGTGGCGGGTCTCATCGACGGTGACGACGGCCACAGTGTCCCCGCGGTCAAACGATCGTGTCTGGGCGTCTCCTGGTGGCTGGGCGCAGGTGCTGACGAGCGGCGAGGGCAAGTGGTGGCGTGGAGCGTCGAGGCGACGTCACTTTCTGGCGTGCCCGTGGCGTTCGCCGTGCGCGCTCTGGCGTGCGCGTGCACGTTACTGGCACGTCTGGGCGTGGCTTGTTCTGGTCGGTGCGGTGCACGAAATTGTCGTGGCTTGTGTCTAGCATGATCAGGGAAGTGAGAGGAAACTAGATGGCACGGTGGTGCATGCTAGAGTTGACCAGAGGAAGGAAGGGCATGAGCACACCCATGCCATGCCACGGCATGGCATGCTCTGGTACAAATGGTGATGATGGCATGGCTCTCTCCTTGTCTGGGGTGCTTGGCATAGCTCTGTGAGGTCAGAGAGGTACTAGAGGTGACCTAGGGTTGAGGAGGGAGGCTAAGAACTGCTGGACATTGCAATGTCCAAAGTTGGCAGATTGGTGCTCACCACCTGTTCGATGAAATGGCCGCAAGAAACCTTTTTGCAAATTTTTGAATGAATTTTGGTGGGTTGCATTCATATATTATTTGCAGTAGATTGGTGGTGGTGGTGGTCAATTTTGAAAGGATTTGCAAAAAATCAAAATGCATATGATCTTACATATGCTTCAAAGTCCTCACTTTGCCTGATCAAATCTTTGAATCCAAGAAGATTTTGCAGATGAGTTCTTGAGAAAAGTTGTTCACTTTTATGTTGTCTTGGATGAGGTGCAAAGAGTTGGCAAGTTTTAGTTTAGAAATCTCTAAATAGCAGGGCTCAAAGTAGGCATCATGCTATAATTGTCACAAGTGACCATTAGTGCATGTGAGTTGTTTTTGATTTCAAATTTGATTCCATTTGAGTTTCTTTGATTCTAAAAGTGATATTAAGTGTTTAGTACCCAATTACAACTAATGGTGCAAGCCAAAATGGCCTAGGTTAAGTATTTGCAAAATTGGCCAAATTCATATGTGAGTGTGTGTGGCATTTTTCTCATTTCTTTCTTCTTTTATTTTTCCTTTGGTTTGATTGACCAAGTGACCTTGTACAAGGGTTTTAGCACCCTTGCAAACACACAAGCATTCATCATGGCAAAAATGCACACTTAACATAATGATCAAGATGAAAAACATGCATAGCACTTGTTTGATGAAGAAGTTTTTGTTGGTTCTCAATTTTGTGTTTTGGAAACTCTCTCTTTATCTCTTTATTGAATTTTTGAGATGTTACAAACCCTTCCCCCTTACAAAAGATCTCGTCCCGAGATCTTAAAGAAAACTAGGTACTAAAGAGATCTGGGTATTCCTTCTTCATATCTTCTTCTCGCTCCCAGGTGGCTTCTTCTTCGGTGTGATTGCTCCATTGAATCTTCAGGAACTTGATACTCCTGGTGCCGGTGGTCCTGTATGCTTCTTCCAGGATGCGAACAGGCACTTCGCGATACGTCAAGTCCGTGTTGATATCCACCAATCGGTGATCGATATTCTTGAACACTTCGGTCTTCTCCGGTACTTCCAAGCATTTCCGGAGCAGTGAGATGTGAAACACGTTGTGCACAGCCGCCATTTCTTCTGGTAGTTCCAGTTGATAAGATACTTCTCCTCGGCGGCTCAGAACTTTGAAGGGTCCGACATATCGGGGTGCAAGCTTTCCTTTCAGATGGAATCGCTGCATTCCTTTGAGGGGTGACACTTTGAGATAAACAAAATCTCCAATCTCGAAGGTCATCTCTCGGCATCTCTTGTCGGCGTAACTCTTTTGTCTTGATTGCGCAGTCTTGAGGTACTCGCGGATCTTGTGAACCTTCTCTTCGGCTTCTCGAAGAACATCTGGTCCAAAGACTTGGCTTTCTCCGACTTCCGACCAATTCAGAGGGGTACGACACTTCCTTCCGTACAGGGCTTCAAAGGGGGCCATCTGTAAGCTGGCTTGGTAACTGTTGTTGTACGAGAATTCTGCATAAGGCAAGCTGTCTTCCCACTTGGATCCATATTCTAGTACACAGGCTCTCAACATGTCCTCGAGTATCTGGTTGACTCTTTCAGTCTGTCCATCAGTCTGCGGGTGATAGGCGGTGCTGAAATTCAGCCGGGTTCCGAGTTCTTCATGTACTTTCTGCCAGAACCTTGAGGTGAATTGTGATCCTCTATCTGACACTATTGACTTCGGGGTTCTGTGCAGGGCGACAATCCTTGAGATGTATAGCTCAGCTAACTTGGGGCCTTGATAGGTGGTCTTGACAGCGATAAAATGGGCTACCTTGGTCAATCTGTCGACCACTACCCAAATAGAATCATTCCCTTTGCTAGATTTGGGCAGTCCAGTGATAAAGTCCATTCCGACCGAATCCCACTTCCATTCCGGAATCTGTAAGGGTTGCAACAGTCCTGTGGGTCGTTGATGTTCTGCCTTGACTCTCTGACAGATATCACACTTGGCGATGTAGCTCCCGATTTCTCGCTTCATTCCATGCCACCAAAATTGCTCCTTCAAATCGTGGTACATCTTGGTACCTTCGGGGTGGATAGAGTATAGGGTGTCGTGGGCCTCCTTCAGGATGACTTGCTTCAATTCTGAATCTGACGGCACACATAGGCGACCGTTGTACCAAAGTACTCCTTCTTCATCTTCGGTGAATCCCGGGGCCTTTCATGCAACAATTTGGCTCTTGATTCCGTCAATGCTGGAGTTTCCCTTCTGGGCTTCCTTGATCTGGCTAATCAAAGTAGGTTGCAGCTCTATGCTGGCTAGGTGTCCTTCACTAACTAGCTCTAGTCTAAACTGTTCAAACTCTTCATACAGGCTAGGCTGTTCTGCTGCTATCATGGAGTTCAGCTGACACAGTTGTCTACTCAAAGCATCCGCTACCACATTGGCCTTGCCGGGGTGGTAGTGAATTTCCAGGTCATAATCCTTAATCAGTTCTATCCATCTTCTCTGCCTCATGTTTAGTTCCTTCTAGGTGAAGATATACTTCAGGCTCTTGTGATCCGAATAGATCTCGCATCGATTACCCATGAGGTAATGACGTCAAACTTTCAAGGCTAACACTACAACTGCAAGCTCGAGGTCATGGGTTGGGTAGTTCTGCTCATGCTGCTTCAGCTGCCGGGACAGATAAGATATCACCTTGCCTTCTTGCATCAACCCACATCCAAGACCAATCTTAGATGCGTCACAATAGACGTAGAATGGCTTGGTGATGTCCGGCATGATTAGGATGGGGGCTGTGGTTAGTCTTGTCTTGAGTTGCTGAAAGCTCTCTTCACATTTATCAGTCCAGTCAAACTTCTTGTCCTTCTTCAACAGTTGTGTCATTGGCCTTGCAATGCTTGAAAATCCTTCAACAAATATGCGGTAATATCCTGATAATCCAAGAAATGCACGGACCTCGGTCTGTGTGGTTGGGACTTTCCATTCTTCAACTGTTTTGATTTTGGCGGGATCTACAGCAAATCCTTCTGCAGACAAGATATGTCCCAGGAATCCTACTTCCTTCAACCAAAACTCGCACTTGCTGAACTTGGCATACAACTTGTGCTGTCTAAGGGTTTCTAGGATAACCTCCAAATGTTGCTCATGTTCCTCTTCGGTTTTGGAGTAGATAAGGATGTCGTCGATGAAGACAACGACAAACTTATCCAAAAAGTTCATGAAGATCTTATTCATGAGGTTCATGAAGTAAGCTGGGGCATTGGTTAATCCAAACGACATGAAGTTGTACTCATACAACCCATATCTGGTGGTGAAAGCAGTCTTTGGAATATCCGTTGCACGGATCTTCAGCTGATGATAACCAGTCCTAAGATCAATCTTAGAGAACACGGTGGCACCGGTCAACTGGTCAAACAGGTCTTCTATCTTTGGCAAAGGGTATTTGTTCTTGATGGTGACATCGTTAAGCTTACGGTAATTCGTACATAAACGAGTGGCACCGTCCTTTTTATCCACAAACAAAACTGGTGATCTCCAAGGCGACGCACTCGGTCGGATTAATCCTTTGGCTAGCATATCATCCAGTTGCTTCTTCAGCTCCACTAACTCAGTTGGGTTCATGCTATAGGCTCTCTGGGCTATAGGTCCAGTCCCAGGGATTAACTCGATAATAAACTTGATATCCCGATCTGGGGGCATACCGGGTAGATCATCAGGAAACACATCAGGGTATCGACAAACGACCCTAATCTGATCCAAGGTTGGCTTGGCTAAACTCTGGTTGCAGGTAAACTTTCTGGGCAGTCTTTCAGATATGTGCTCCAATAATATTCCGGTGCTACTGGTCATGGTGATGGCCTTCTTGGCACAGTCTATCAATCCATGGTGTTTGGACATCCAGTCCATACCCAGTACTACTTCCAAACCTTTAGCTCCCAGTACAATCAAGTTTGCATAAAAATCTATTTCATGAATTCTGATAGGCACATCTTTGCAAATTTTTGTAGCTTTGGTTGTTGATCCAGGTATTTGAATTACCATGACATGTTTCAAACTGATGGGTTGAATTTTACTTGTGCATGCAAAATCTTCAGTGACAAACGAATGCGATGCTCCAGAATCAAACAACACTCTGGTAGGTACTGAGTTGACAGAAAACATACCCAGTACGGCGTCTAGTGCTTCCTGTGCTTCTTCCGCACTCATGTGAAAGAGGCGGCCGTTGCGGTTGTTGGGGTTGTTGGGGGTGAACTTCTTGCCGGTGGAGACACGGCGCTGCTGCTGAGGTGTTGGCGGCGATCTTGGCTAGCCTTTTGGGGCACTCATTGGAGTAGTGTCCCACTATGTCACATTCATAACATGTGATGGTGGCCTTGTCCTTGGGGGTGACGGGGATAACATTGCTCCCGGTCCTCGGGGCTGTGTTGGAGTTATTGGGGTTGTTGTTGGCGGGGGCTCTCGGTGGAGCGCGGTTGAAGTTGTTGTTGTGGTGCACATAGGAGTTGTTGTGGTGGTGGGGGCCTCCTGGCCTTGGGTTTCCTCCACTCCGGTTCTGAAAACTGGGGCGTGACATCTGAGTCTGTGGCTTGTTGTTTCTTGGGGCGAAACCACCGCTTGAGTTGGGGCGATACCTCGAGGTATTGCTGGGCCCACTTTGGTGCATCAGGCGGCGTTTGCGGTTCTCATTTGCTTGGTGCAGCTTGCCCTCCATCTGGATGGCAGAATCCACCAGGGCTTCCAAGTCGGCGAAGGGAATGTTGACTAAGACTGTTTGCATCTCATCGTGCAGAGCGTTGAGGAATCTCTCCTTTCTTTTCTCTGTGGTGTCAGTTTCATCGGGGGCGTACCTTGACAAGGTGAGGAACCTGTCGCGGTATTCTACCACCGACATCCGTCCTTTCTTCAGTTCACGGAACTCATCCCTCATCTTCTTGATCAAGCCTGGTGGCACATGGTACTTGCTGAACTTGAGCTTGAAATCAGCCCAAGTCATGACTTGTCCGGCGTTCATAGCACGGGTGCTAGTCCACCAAGATCTTGCTGGTCCTGCTAAGTAATGCGTGGCAAACAACACTTTCTCATTTGCATCCACTCCAGCCACTTCTAAGTTGTTTTCCATGGTTTGCAGCCAATCATCTGCATCCAGAGGTTCTTCCGTCTTGCTGAAGACAGGTGGGTTGGTGTTCTGGAAGTTCTTGAGCTTTGACCCTGGGTGATCATGGTTCCCATGGCCATGCTGGTTGTTGGCTAGCTGTTGCAGTGCTGCTATGTTGGCTTGACGCTCAGCTCTGTCATTCTCTCTGTCTGCCATCAGGGTTTGCAACAATTGCATCATAGCATCGGGGTTTGCGTTGCGATTCGGAGGAGCCATCTGAACAGGTAGAGAGATCATAAGATAAGAGGGAATTTTCCATGGCTTGTTTTGGGGTAAGATTTAAAACATTTAAAACTTGAAGTCTTTTGATGATGCACATAACACACAAACATTCATTCATTCATTCATATCTTACAACTAACGCACCAAACTAATGGTTTTAAGAACCATTCTTCTCAAGCTACGATACAACGGATGGGATACAACTCACACCTACACTTGTGAGCTAGTGCAACTACTCCTCATCATCTTCATCCACATCGATGGGAATGATCCCATCCTCTCCGGACTCCAGAAACTCGTAGTCCTCTTCATCAGTGAACTCATCCTCCTCAAAGTCGTCGTCATCACTCAGGAAGTCCTCACCTCCTTGAATGTCCTCTCTATCCTCCTCCATCTCCTTCAGCTGGTCCTCCTGGGCCTTGACAGTGGCCTCCAAGGTGAGTATCTTGGCGCGAAGACGCGCAATGGTAGCGTCCTTCTTGGCACGCTGTAGGCGGAGTGACTTGCGGTCCTTGGCTAGCATCTTGATAGAATCGGCATGATGAGCCAATGCCATGTGAGTCTGGTTGGCGTAGACACGCGCATTGTCCAGCTCCTTCTGGGTCTCGTGCATCATGTAGTCCAAGTGCTCCACATGGTGCTTGAGTACCGGGTGCGAAGAGAGTGCCATGGGCTCTCCAATGGTATCATGCCTCGCGAAGTGAGCGAAGCGAGTACCCTGGAGTGCAGCGATGTTCTGTCCACACACACGAGCAAGTGCCTCCTGAAGGGCACGAGCAAGTCCGTCCATCCAGTTACTTTCCTTGATGGAGAAGAGGATCCTCTCAGAAGTCGGAGGCTCCATCTTGCCCCTCAAGTCAGCGGTGATCACCCACTGCAGTTCCCCTTCGGGCTGGTCGTGGATCTGGACTCCGTGGAACTCGGGGTGCGGGCGTCCGAGCATCTCAGACATCGAGTCCAAGTCCCTCTCGAAAACCAAGTCTCCACCATTTCCCAGTTGGTAAAACTTGGGGTAGGCTCCCTCCATCTGAAAGTGAATTGGATAAGTAAGTTAGAGAGATGAACAAGTGTGGCAAAATTTTATGTGGATTTATAAGGAAGAGCATGACTTATCATTTTGAAAAGGTCTCAAAGAGAAGAAAGTGACTAGGTTTTTCAGAAATATTCAATTCATTTGTTTTTGAAACTAAAATTTTCAGAACGTCCATTCTAAACTAGGGTCTTCTAAGGTCAAACAATGGCTCTGATACCAACTTGTCAACACCCGGATTTTTAAGTCCAGATGCCTATTATGCCATACATCGCAATCCCAGGAAGATTGTTGTTGCGAGACATAATAGTTGATATCATAAGTCATCAATCATTACAAACCATCATTGTATTACAAAAGAGGATCACATGATCCAATATTACACAAATAGTTGATCTATTGATCAACGAACAACATAGTAGCGGAAGCGTAATAAAAGTGGACTATCTAGTTCCACGGGCCAACGCTTGACGTTAGGCGACTCCTAGTTGTTGTAGACGTCCTGCTGACCCTCATCTTCATATTACTGCTCCTCTTCATATTCTGGCCATTTGAATAGCCAGGGACACAGCCGTGAGTACTTTAAAGTACTCGCAAACTAATACTATTGTAATTGCTATCAATTTTTATTAAGGGGGTGCTAAGCTCTAGGTTTATTTGCATAAAGCCAATTTTAGTTCATAAGTAATTCATAAAGACTATTCATATGCTAACTAACTCAAGTGGGAACATTAGTGTCATTCCCACAACTTTGTTGAGTTTCAAATTCAAGTCACCATTTCAAAGTCAACCATCATTTTCAAGAAGAGATCTAATGACGGAACAGTATGGCCTTTCCAATTATCCGTAACCGTGGACACGGCTATTCGAATAGTTTGACACTCTGCAGAGGTTGCACACTTGTGCCACAACATTTGATTACATCCGTCAGGAATAACCCTGAATAATCGTAACTCAGTACGCGGATCATCAACCCTAACCTTTCACTTACACATCCTAGTATAGGCACCTCTCCCCATGAGCTTGGCCTCCCAGTGAAGACAAACCGTCAGCCTGGGAACTGCACAGGGCTTGGGCCGGACAATTCACCTCATTCACGTCATTTCACATCATTTCACATTTAACGGAGGCAGCCTCGGCATAACCCCTATGACGCTTGTGTAGAGGGAACCCATACTAAGACATATAAACTTCTAGTTAGACCCTACCCATAATCAGGTATTGTGGGGGTACTTGTAAATTGGAATGGTATCGCATCCGAACCCAACCATTAGTTTTTAGCAAATTCACCAAGTCATTCATTTCATTCAAGTCATATTCACCTTCAAATCCTTCAAAGTCATTTCATTTCACAATGTTCCCATCTAGAGTAGTCAATTTTACTTATTTAGCACTACCCACTAGTCATGAGGGGTGCTAACTAGCTTTGATTGCCATAGGCTAACTTTGATGATCTTGTTCTACTCTAGACCAAGTGAATCATGAATCAAAAAGTACTTTGATAAAACAAAAGCAGTAAAACTTGTAAGTAAAAGCTTGTAGTAAAACTTGGGATGGGCTTATTAAGCATAAAGTAAAATGTGGGGGTGCTTTGCTCTTGTAGAGGCTTGCACTTTGCAAGAATATTAGCTTGCCTTGAGTGGTGTACTGGTCAAAGTGGTCTTCCTCTCCTTGGAAGTAGACCTCCTCCTCCTCCTCTTGGTACTCTTCGGTACTAGCGTCTAAAAACGAATACGATACACACAATCACCACACAAAGCTTAAATACTATACTAAGCACACACATGAGTCACTCAAATTAAACTAGCATCACAACATGCTCATTATGTGAGTTGACTTTGTTTTATTCTTAAGAAAAATAATTTCCTCTCATTACAAATATTAATTAGTGTTTCTATTTAATTCTTGAGAGAAATGATTTCCTCTCATTGAATCTTGTTAAGATTTAATCTCCTCAAATAATAATATATGACCTAGGTTGACCAAGGCAACCTCTTCATAATTATTACTTGGGAAAAAATGATTTAAATGAGGTGATGCACCTCATACAATTTAATAACACATAGTAATGATTTAATATCACCAACTAATTCAATATGAGATTTAATTGACCATGGTCTCCACCTCATGTTGACTTAGTTGAGACAAGATTTAAATGAGAGTGAAGCCCTCATACCTTTTAATAAATAATTTACATACTTTTAAATGAACTAGAAATAGCCATAGGGCCAATTTTTAAACTAGGCCATGATCATGCAAACAACTATGCAATATTTTTACACATTTGGATAGACAAAGTGAAATATAATTTTTGAGAGTTGGGATCAACTCAAAAGCAGTTTTAGTTAATTTTTAATAAGTGTTTGAAGTTACAAAAGGCCCTGCCTTGTTATTTTTATCACATTTATTCTACAAATAATCTAGAGTTGAGACCAGTGTAGTTTTGTAGATAATTTAACAAGCTTTCCAAATATATAAAATTTGCCAAATTTGGTTTGGTGGATTTTGTTTTATTTAAATTTGAAAACAGCATCTGTGAGTAATTTAGGAAATTCGAAAATCATATTTGAATTAATGGGCTTAGGCGGGAAAGTGAAACGGGCTGCACAGGGGAAATAGAGATGGGCCGGCCCAGCGGTGCGTCTAGCGCAGCGGGCCGCCTGACGAATGGGGGCCACACGTCAGTGGGTGTTACTCACCGAATCGGTACACGGCGTGTGGAGCGTCGGATTAGACGATGATCTGACGGTGGAGAGTTGTCGGCGGCGGAGGCGAGAAGCAGGGGCTGGCACGGCGGAGGTAGGGGGTCGGCGAGCACGTCGGAGCTCCGGCGGTCGACGACGATGTGCGTGGCTACGTTGTCGACGACCGCGAACTCAACGGTGGTCGTGGGAGAGCTTGAGGTGGACGAATTCTTCGGCGAGCGTGCAGTGTACTTGCGGGCTACTCCGGCGAAATTCCGGCGAAGGAAGGATGAATCGAGGAGGGGAAGGGGGATTGGCGAGCTAGAAGAGTGAGGAGCGGCGACTGGTGTGGAGTTTGGAGGCTGGATCGTGCTCCTTTTATAGCAGCGAGGAGTGCTGCAGCTCGGGCGATGAGCTCATCGTCGACGACGCGGCTACAGCGGCGCTGGGGCACTGGCGATGATGCACACGGGTAGGCGACGTCCTGGCGATGACGTGAAGCTTGATTGCGGGGAAAATGAGGCACTAGCGCGTGCGTGAGCTTGACGGGAGCTTGCAGGGCTGTGGCGGGTCTCGTCGACGGTGACGACGGCCACAGCGTCCCCGCGGTCAAACGATCGTGTCTGGGCGTCTCCTGGTGGCTAGGCGCAGGTGCTGACGAGCGGCGAGGGCAAGTGGTGGCGTGGAGCGTCGAGGCGACGTCACGTTCTGGCGTGCCCGTGGCGTTCGCCGTGCGCGCTCTGGCGTGCGCGTGCGCGTTACTGGCACGTCTAGGCGTGGCTTGTTCTGGTCGGTGCGGTGCACGAAATCGTCGTGGCTTGTGTCTAGCATGATCAGGGAAGTGAGAGGAAGCTAGATGGCACGGTGGTGCATGCTAGAGTTGACCAGAGGAAGGAAGGGCATGAGCACACCCATGCCATGCCACGGCATGGCATGCTCTGGTACAAATGGTGACGATGGCATGGCTCTCTCCTTGTCTGGGGTTCTTGGCATAGCTCTGTGAGGTCAGAGAGGTACTAGAGGTGACCTAGGGTTGACGAGGGAGGCTAAGAACTGCTGGACATTGCAATGTCCAGAGTTGGCAGATTGGTGCTCACCACCTGTTCGATGAAATGGCCGCAAGAAACCTTTTTGCAAATTTTTGAATGAATTTTGGTGGGTTGCATTCATATATTATTTGCAATAGATTGGTGGTGGTGCTGGTCAATTTTGAAAGGATTTGCAAAAAAATCAAAATGCATATGATCTGACATATGCTTCAAAGTCCTCACTTTGCCTGATCAAATCTTTGAATCCAAGAAGAGTTTGCAGATGAGTTCTTGAGCAAAGTTGTTCACTTTTATGTTGTCTTGGATGATGTGCAAAGAGTTGGGAAGTTTTAGTTTAGAAATCTCTAAATAGCAGGGCTCAAAGTAGGAATCAGGCTATAATTGTCACAAGTGACCATTAGTGCATGTGAGTTGTTTTTGATTTCAAATTTGATTCAATTTGAGTTTCTTTGATTCTAAAAGTGATACTAAGTGTTTAGTACCTAATTAGAACTAATGGTGCAAGCCAAAATGGCCTAGGTTAAGTATTTGCAAAATTGGCCAAATTCATATGTGAGTGTGTGTGGCATTTTTCTCATTTCTTTCTTCTTTTATTTTTCCTTTTGTTTGATTGACCAAGTGACCTTGTACTAGGGTTTTAGCACCCTTGCAAACACACAAGCATTCATCATGGCAAAAACGCACACTTAACATAATGATCAAGATGAAAAACATGCATAGCACTTGTTTGATGAAGTTTTTGTTGGTTCTCAGTTTTGTGTTTTGGAAACTCTCTCTTTATCTCTTTATTGAATTTTTGAGATGTTACATGTGCCGAGGCCGTATTGTGCCGACGGCGAGGGCCGACGGCGAGGCAGGCTGTGCCGACGGCCGCCGGCCGTCGGCAGCTCGACTAGTTCCCGTAGTGTTAGTCTTCCAGGGGAGAAATCACTTTAATCATCCCATGAAGCTTCAAGCTATAATTTTGTAGATCACATTGCACAAACTCATAGGCCTAAATTCTTTCACCGCCTCAACGTGAAATATTTGTACAATATTTGCCTCATTCCACCTATTCGAGATAGCACATGAGTCAATGGCCTTCAACACCTCAGTAGTGGCTTCCTCACCCATAAGATGCCAAAATATCTTGTAAAAAGTTTTATGCAAACCATCCAGCTAGGTGCTTCACGTGTCCAATACTGAAGATAGCCTTTTGAGTGTTCATAGCTTCGGTCGCCCCATGATTTATTTTTTCCAAGAATCTTGGGTACTTCATATTTGACCTCGGACATAAAGAAGTTAGAGAAGTAATCAAATGTTATCTCTTTTATGCATTGTTGTTTATGGCGATCATGTATACCGTCCCTAAAAATGGTGGAGAGTATTCAAAAGTAATTTTATGTGACGTGATTTTCTAACCAGTGATTTAAAAGCAGAAGATAAATTGGCGGTCAAGGGTCAAGCATGGACAGTTAAATTATGTCCATTATTTTTTGAATAATTCATTTGTCTACAATTACGTGGTGCACATCTTTTTCAATGTTCAACTTTGACTATCGCTATTTATATGTTGTTCGGAGTAAAATTTATACTGTTGAATTCTTGTAGTACAATCAAGGTTTCTATCAGTATATTTTTATGAGTTTTTTACCATATGTTATTGATCAAATACATGGGTAAAGTTAAAATGTGCAAAACTAGGATGCCAAAAAAAATTAGTATGATTTAACGATGTATTTTTCATACTGTAATATAAAGTACACATTATTAGATTAATCACTAGTCAAAGCATAAATCTGAATAATCAAAACATGCCATATAATTTGAAAAGTAGGTAGCATGTAATGGTTTTTAAATAAGGCTACACATATACAATAAAAAAATAATGCCCCCCATATTCCAATGAATAAGTCACGCACACTTTTTGAAAGTTTTCTTTGACCGAAAAATAATCCATGTATAAGAATTGTTGGGTATATAATTGGTATCACTGGTAAGCATTTTTCAATCCTAATCTAATAGTATCAATTAGTTAGCACATATTATCGAGATATTGTTGCTTATTTTCTGGGTCAAATTTCATCTTAAAATACATGTGTGGCTTATTCGCAGAATTGTGTAGTAGAAAACTAGTTTATTGGTCTGGCTTCTGGGCAATCCACATACTCCTTTGGTCCTAAAATATGATGCATATAAATTTTAGTTAAAGTCAAGCTTTGTAAATTGAACCAACTATATAGCAAAAATTGTTATTATCTACGGTATGAAATGTATATAATATAACAGTATTTTCACTCTAACTCTAGTAGAATTGATTTCATATTATAAAGTTAATATATTTTACTGTATAATTGATTAAGCTTTACAAAACTTAACTTTCATGTAAAATTATGCGTAACATAAATTGGAACGGAGGGGTACATGTAAAACGCAACGGAAGGCATAATCCATAAATAGTGTATGATGTGACCTGTGGGTTAGGGGTTGTTCATCAATTCTGCAACCTGGTAAGCGGCTGCGGCAGGCAGAACCCCGTTTCGCTTTGGCTCGGGTGGTTTGGCCTCAACATGGTGGTTGCGACGGGCTCGACACCGCACGCTGACGTGGCAACATGGCTGCGGTGACCCAGTGATCACATGGGCTTGGTGAAGTCCATCAGCTGCTGATTATCAGCTCGATCGGAGGCTCGCAACTGTTGCTGTATTTGACTCATTGACTGTGTCTGTGTGCCACCCACTTGCCCCTATTTGCTGTGTGTCGGTTGGAAGATAGGACAAGGTTGGGCTGTTGAACTCTTGTCCGTGCCCAACTGTCCATCTAGGTAATCCCTTGCCTAGATTTTGTGCAAGGGAATAGTTTGATTCCACTAAACAGGAAGGGTTAACATTGCAACTTCATACCATTTAAGGAGCTCGACAATACACACATTCACACGTTGGCAATGGGTCAAGAAAGTAAAATTAAACTAAAGTTTCCACAATTATTTCAGATCGAAGAAAGTAGTACTTTGTGAGAGTGAAAATAGTTATCGTGCACATATCTATCTTCTTTTCTTTTCATGAACATGGATGTGGGTGTGCTAATGCTTTACTATAAATTTCTAATCCACTTTTAGCTCCTGAACCTTAGCCGCCTCAAAGGTCAGCTTTCATCCAGCAATTAAAGGAGGCTTTGCTCATTAGCCGCCTCATACGTCAGCTTGACCTTGATGCCAACTTTTGGTTCGTTTTACGTTAGAAAGAAATAAGAAATCGGAAGCAAAATTGAACTGCGAATATTGTATGGATATCCGTGCTCAGTGGCCGGTGCTCCAATTTCGCACCACTTGCAGCTACTGATCTCCTTTTGCCAAATCAAACGACGTCGGACTTAATTAATTATTTTTTAATGAACAATCGTACCAAAGTTGTTACCCTCGTCTTCAGAATTTCTATGTTGTTTCAGGGTCTTTATGTAGTTAGAGCATCTCCAGTCGCGTCCCCCAAAGCGTCCCCAAAGCAATTTGGGCGCGCCGGACAAAAAATCTGTTTCAGCCGCGTCCCCAAAACCCATTTTTGTCCGGCGCGGCCCGATACGGTGTCCGGCGCCCCGAGCCCGTCCCCGTCCCACAGGGGACGCTCCGGGGACGCCGGATACAACGAAAAGCGAGGCGGAGAGTGGCGGGGCCGACCCGTCAGCGGCACAATAAATTTTAACCTAACCGTCGCGAGAGGTCACCTACCTCGCGACGGGAGTTATTGGCGCGCAGCGACGGTGCAGTTCCCGCAGCGACGGTGCAGTTCCCGCAGAGGCGCAGCGATGCGTCCCGTCGCGCCTAGCTCTGCGTGCCGGCGTTAATGAGCGCCACCGCTCCTCCGCCTCCCTCCGGCCTATAAAAGGGCCGCCTCTCATCGTCCCTCTCACACACAAACCCTAGCGCCTCTCTCCCAAACCCTAGCCGCCACGATCTCAACAAGACTCGCCGCTATGTCTGGTAGAGGCGGAGGCCGACCTCGCGGCCGTGGTCGTGGTCGTGGCCGCGGCAGAGCTGAACGCTCGCCGTCGCCTCCCACGCCGTCGTCTTCATCGTCGAAGATGGACGTGGAGCCGGACGTGCTGTTCGAGTTTGTCCTCGTCCTCAAGGGCGACCCGCGCGGCATCCAGAGGCTGCCGGACTCCTTCGCCGAGTACGTCGCCGGCCACGACTGCCCGCGCACGATGCATCTGTGGGAGGCTTCGTGCGGCTACTACGGTGGATCGTCGACGCGATCTACGACGTGCGCGGCAAGATGTACCTCAACATCGGCTGGGAGAAGTTCGCGCGCCACCACAACCTCGAAGCCGGCTTCATCCTCCTGTTCTCCTACTTCGGCGACAGGGACATGAGCGTCAAGGTCTTCGACGAGACGCGCTGCCGCCGGAACTACCACAACGACAGGGACTACCACGGCGACAGCACCGACGAGGAGGACGACTGAGTGTTGTTTCTTCGCAGCGAATACATGCACGGAGGTTTCTGGCTGTTCTTCCTCGCAAGAACCAACAGGGCACCGTCACCAGCTGGATTTTCCAGTTTCGGTGACTGGGTGTGCCCTCGAGTGTTCTTTCTTGGCAGCGAACACACGAAACCTGCGATGACCGGCCTAGTTAGGTTTAGTTTTTTTTGCAATATTATATATTTGTGTCGACCACGGTTCCAACTATGTATTAGTTTGTCGAAACCATGTTCCTAACTATGTCTTCGTGTAAACCACGTTCCCAATTATGTATTAGTTTGTGGAAATTGAAATAAAAATGCCAAAAAAAAGTATTTTAAATATTTGGGGGAGGCGTTTGGGGGACGCGGCTGGGGAGCGACGTCCCCCAAACGCGGCACGAACAAAACACGTCCCCCAAACGCTCAATCCGGCGCGATTTGGGGGACGCGGCTGGAGATGCTCTTAAGCGGGTTGCAGTACCATAGAGCTTTTTTATGGAATCTTTTGGAACATTGTGTTTTTTTTGTCTACGTGGTGCTCTCTCCCCGAAATGTATCTTGTTCTGGCTGTCACATTTCTTACCACCAACCGGGATCATTATCAATCCCCATCTTCATCGTGATCGAATTTTCCATGAGGTGAGGATTAGTTCTTCTTAGCTCAGAAAGCCAAACCACTGGATCCTCACAGAATTGAGGTCCCAGGACCCATTAGTTCTGCCCGTGAACCAAGCACGGGCCATGAGGCGACCTACCTGATGGCTGATGCTTCACCGCATACACACGCCGGTGCCCAGCCTGGCCGTCGCGCTCCTGGTTAAATTTGTATCATCCTCAGTCAAAGTCAAACAATCGATACATCTGCACAGTATCTATGGCTTTTGCCTGTTGAAAAGCCAATGTACTTGTATTTTGGGCATCTTGTAGGACCAATATAAAACCCCTGAAAGCTACTGTTCTGGCTGCTTTGACAATGTTTGTAACGGAATAAAGTGTCATCTCCCTTCTAAGAACAAACATTATCTTTTTCTTACAAAAACAAGGTAGGGTATACAAGCTACCCCCATGAAAACTGCCCTAGCAAATTCTACAGTGCAAAGGCAGTGTACAAGCATGTGAACTGGAGCTCCTAAACTGGACTAGGGCACACTGGTCACTGCATATACTTACGAAATTGCCTTGATACAAAACCTACAGTCTGTGTTTGGCCTCTTTGTGGTTGTTCTTCTCAGCTAAAATCAATTTTGTTTTCTCCAGTACAAGAAAAAATATGGATCCACCGATGCCAATCCATAACACCCTTGGCTCAATGCCCTGCAGGAAGAACATCATTGGTCAAGTGCACACCAGCAGAGATAACTCATAGAAGTGAAAGTTCTAGGTTGTCTCGATTATTCTGCAGTATATGACAAGACATTTCAAGTGAGAATGTTCAGGTAAGGTATTTGAAATGCAAGAGACAGTAAAGTTTACGCCATTTTCAGGTTAACTATTGATGTGTCCTGTATATTAATTGTTATTGTAACTAACATAAATAAACCATCCAGTTGCCTGCTGTTTACCTTCAAGAAAGCACCTGCACCTTCTTCCCGTAGAATTGTTTTAGCACAGCTAATAATTCCATTGTACTGGTTTGCTTGTCCCTGTAATATGGAGAAAATGTTGAACTAGCAAAAAATGTGTTTCATCGGAAATGTTGAATCACAAGGATTCACCTGAACCATCAATCTTGTCTTCAAGACATCAAGGGGTGTTGTTACAGCCCCAGTAAATACACCTAACAATATGAAGATTGCCAGTTACAGATACTGAAAATAAAATTGTTCGTAGAAGGTTATGATGAACAAGGCCAAATTTAGCTAGATATTAAGAGAGTAATGAAAAACAGAATAAAACCAAAAGAGGGTTGTGTACCAGCAAAAGCACCGATAATTGCATTCTCTGCATCTTTCAAGTCTCTCTTTGCCTGGATCCAATGAACATTTACATACAGGATGGTCAGTAAGTCATAGCAATTTTAAGGAGTTTCAGTTATGTTCATTACACAACAGTACTTAAACTAACCACTTTCTCATAACTATATTTAGGCTCAATTAATTTGCTAGTGGCAAATATCTGATCACAAGAATGACCAAGGTTATCGCAACCCGATTTGTCAGCTATGCCTAAGTGCCCACTAGTGCGCCACCCACCTATGCAACGACTGCCCATTCACCGCTGCCGTCTGAAATCATGTTGTGACTGCATCAGATGACATCTCGCTGAAGGCGGCTCCGCCTGGATTTTTGCCAGAATTGACGACTGGTGGAGCGCCATGCTCCATTAAGTCTCCAAGCAGCAGCGCCGCCAGCTGAGTGATATTTTCCTTTACATCCTTTGGAACACATGGAAGGAGTGTAATCGGTGGATCTTCACTGGCATGCGCCTCACGTACATTGAGGTGACTCATCTCACGCTCGCTGACATCAACCTGCGTCGTCAGGCCTTCTGTGCTGTTGAGCCAAACAATTTCGTCCCCCCCCATGAGTTTTTTTCTAGGAAGTTCTCTTAAGGGGTTGGTCCTTGTTTTCCTTCTAACAAAAATGCTCGCTTTTGTACATAATTTTCTCCTTTCAATCTATATGAAAAGGCAGTGCTCCTCGCGGTTGTTCGAAAAAAAAACTACAACATCCAAAGTTGGGCTTAGGTAACCATGATAATCTTAGACATGAGGGTAGCTTTCTTGTGTATTTGGCCTATTAGTCCATCGATAAATGTACATAACTGCCTACACCACATTTCACTGGAATGCTACTACTCGCTGAGTTAACCATGTTATCAGAGTTCTAGCTAAAACCATATACGTGATGCCCCCAATCATGTGTTGGTGTACCTCCTCCAGCAGCGCCACAACCATTTCCGGAGGGACCGCTTTTTCGTTACCCTGCCACCGCTCGCTTAGAAATTTGGAATTCAGATTATGCAAGTTATGATTCTCCACTGCTGCAACTTGGACAGCTATATCAGACTTGATGTTCTCTAAGGGATCGGGTATTCAGGTGACTGCTCACACCACCGCCAGCCATTGTGCTTGCATGCTGCTCCTGCTTACTCCTTATTCACTCATGGACTGCTGCTTTGTTCTGGCAGATATGAACAAAGAGGAGGCTGCTGCCATCAAGTTGTACAAGCCTGGTGGGAGACTGTGCTACGATCCACCCCTAGCATACTTCGCAGGGGCACCTCATCGCTGATCATGCTCACGACATGGTGGATCTGGAGGCACCGCAACACGGCCGTCTTCGACAACGTGCAGCCCTCGGTGGCTTCCCTGCTGGACACGATCAAGGCCGAGGCTAGGTTGTGGGCGCATGCAGGGGCCCAGGCATTCGCCTGCTGCTCCCCTAGACTAGTTTCCACGGGTTGAGTTGTATGGCGAGGTGTTGGTCCTTCCTAGGACTTGTGTACAAACTCCTTTTCTATCAATGCATCGAAACACAATGCTTTTTGCGTTTTCGCGAAAAAAAATGTTGTACAATCTTCCCGTTGTGCTTTGTACTCATAAATCATGAGTTGCATAGGCACAACTTAAGTTGCTACAGTTCATCTTTTTTTTGCAACCGCTCAAGTTCAAACAGGTAACCAAACTTGCATAGCTGGAAGATTACCAATGCAAATTTACGTAAATATGATCATAGATGGAAAACTGCATGCACTGAAACCAAACATATGCACACCAAAGATAAAACATAAGAGAATGGCATCAAATGTGATATTCAAAGTAACTTGTGCTGAGTTTTGTTCCTATGTTGGCCTAAATCATAGAACACAAATAGAAGCAAACCAGTGATAGCTCATGGATTATGGTGTCGTGCTGCAGTAGCTAGTGTGCAGCCACTTTTTGCAGGGATAGTAGTGTTTTATGCCACCACTTTGCTAAAAGGGGGTGCATCAGTGCATGCCACACTGGTACATCACCTATGGCATATTGCAGAATGAGAACAGAGAACCACACACAGACAAGTGTTAATCATTTGCATTCGTTCATGTTCAATTTAGGCCAATATAGGGATAAATTCAGCACAAGTTACTTCAATCAACTGCAAAAATGGCATCTGGTTGCACATTCTTGTTTATTTGCATTTTTTCGTTTTATTTGTGCAAGAAATTCAATGTGTGTCCGTATTTCATATTTATTTGAATGTCAAACCAGTGATATTTTCTATGCCAATGATTAGAAATATGCCTGTCCTTTCAATTAGGAGAGTCTAAACAAAATGCAGTTCTGGCTAATGACCAATACAGTTCCTGAATAGGTTTTCTACTTTAGTGGCCGTGTGTATATTATGTTATGTTATGTTATGCATGATGGCATGTTGTACGTACCAAACGACTGCACACAAGCTATCCATGTTATGGTCCTTCTTCATACCATACAAATTTCTCATAATGTCTCTTTTGTAGAGTATTGTGCAACTTTTAGACCTCTACTACCCTGTCCTCTTCAATGAAGTATGCTTCGCTGCGTTTTCCGGCATATATGTGAGTATATGACACCTCCCTGCATTGGGTCTTGTTTCCAGTCCTCTTGATCACCAAATGTACTCACTACTAGTCTATAACCCTCAGCGAGTCCTGTTTCCCTTTACACTACTCTCATAGCTCAAGTGTGTCTTATAATCATAAGTCTTCCACTTTACTTTTATCTAATGGTATAGACAGTCACAAAAGGTGATCAATCGGCTGCCATCAAGCATCAAGACTCATACACAAAGGGTGGAGGATGCTTGAAGCTATTCAGAGTATTATCTACAGATGCACTTAGGTACAGATGAATACAAGTCGTGACTTAGCAAAGCACATAAAATTTCGTCCCAAGATATTTAGGATAAGTAAGATTAATACCGCCAGTTTATAGCCGATCCGAAGTTGCTCATATATACAGAACTGAATAGCATCAAATGGCAGATCTCGGAGCAGAAAAGAACCATAGCCCTGTAAACAAAAGGAACAGAGGAACAACTGAACTTATAACTGTCATAGGAACCTAACTACAATTTCCCTAATAAAATAAAATAGAAGGTTTCTTTCCATGGAATACATTTAAAAATTAAAATACGTACAGCATAAAGACCTTTAATTCCTTCTTTACGAAGAATAAGGCGGACAGCATCAGGTGCAGACTTGAATTCACTCAGTTGCATTCTTTGCTTAACCACCTGAATGGAGTCAAATGCGATTCAAACTTGAGAAACATTGGTAGGTAGGTGTCAAATACAAAAAAAAAACACCATACCTCCGTAGGAACACGAATAAGAGAAGAAGCAGCCCCTCCAATTGCCCCTGCAGTCTGTAGGATATACTTCTTCAGAAAACAATGTCATCGTGATTCTTAGTTCTTATAAGACAAAAAAGTTCAAAGGTGAGAAAAAAATAACAGGAAGGAAAACCTCTTAATCTTAGCAGTAAAATATCCAGCAATCAACTAGAAAAGAATGAAGATTGACAAGTTCATGATGGGTTAGCTTCATGCTAGCATACCAAATGAGCAACAGCACTCAAATATTCAGGAAAAATTTCCAGCAGTTTTCTTTTAGTTGGTTCATATACCCCCACAAATATTGCAGAAGCGCTGAAAAAATGGATTTGGTTAGAGATTGCACATAAACATGGATATGTTGCAATATAATTATAATAATGATATAAGCATGACCTCAAACATGGATATATAGCAATACTTATCCAGGAAAAACTGAGATCAACCTTGGAAATCAGATCCTGAGTTTCTGTATACAGTACTAGGACAACATGGAATTGCAAGTGAATAGAAGTATAGAACTAGTGTTTGACGCATGGCTCATAGTGAGTTAAAAGAACTAGTATTTGAAGTATTTCAAGCTAATAGAACTAATCTATATATCTTACACAAGTGATACACTGAGATTTGAAATCTCTGCTCATGTTGGTCCACATTGTCCCAAATAATTATGGTTGTTAGATTAAGATAATTATGGTCGTTAGATTAAGATTTGTAAACCATATTTCTCCTAATAATTCCTCCAAAATATAGCACACTTCCTTCGAATAGCCTAGCCCACTTCACATCTAGTTTACTTTGAACAATAAGTCATTTTAACTATCATTTCTTTGATTACTTATTCTATTTCCATTTGCTAAATTACACTCACCATTTAGATGTTTTGCTGTTCGCTAATCTACATATTATTGGTTGCATATGAGATTTTCCACAGACACAATGCCTGCTTTGTCCATTTCTTGAGTACCACTGCAGGGCATTCTTTTTGGTTTTATCAATGCTCTTGATCTGATGTACTATGTTTCAATTTTCCATCTGACTATGTGCAATGTAAATTTAATGCTCAAAATTCCCTCTGTGACGTGACAATTGTCCACCGGTATTCGAAGCATTAAACACATTCTGTCAATACTGCACCAGGCAACATGGTGTTTTAATGCTTGAAAACAGCTGATCTCAGACAATACTGCACCAGACAACATGAAACACAATCTGTACCATTAAAAGAAACATGCTATTCTTTGATATATATATATACTCACGGAAGAACACCAGCAATGTTTCCAGCTAACCCAGCATACAAGCCTTTCCATTCAATTTTACTTATGCCTTTTGCAGCCTGTAGAAATCAGACAGTAGAGCCTTTTACTTGTGCTAATTTTCAGAGCAATCTTTGAAAATGTAAACCTGTGTTTTACTTACCTGGAGCCTGGTTTTTACCGTGTCGATCGGATATAAAGCTGTTTCCACAACAACGCCTGCAGCTGCTCCAGCTATGGCACCGTCTGGAATTAGCAAAAACGCATCAAATATCTCCCCAATATAGGATAAGAAGGTACCCTTCTAGTCCACATCCAGCAAAGCAGTTCCCACAAAAGATAAAATTGCATATCTTGATAAACGAAATGTTTGTATGGTACTCTATTTTTTGTGTGTAGATTCACATCAACTGCATTGTGGTCTCACAGGTACGAACGTCCACAAAATGTAATAGGCACAATACCGTTTGCAAATACATGGTACAAAGATAAGGTGCTGTAAACGGCTCTACGGTTTCATTGATTAAGATATAGTGAGTTCGTACCGAAAAGAAGTCGACGAAAATCGAAGGACCCTCCGTCTTCACCCCCGCCCATGGCTCGCCGTCCTCCAAACCGCCGCCTTCTGCGCAGTTCAGAGCCACCGAGAACAGACGGTGAAGGAATTAAGAGAGGAAACGCTCGGAAAAGGTTCCGGCGAATCTGTACGCCCCTTGTAAATGTTGGCCAACGGAGAGGGAAATCGAGAAGAGAAGGTGGGTAGGGATTTGGATCCAGGTTAGCCGCCGGGGATCGCTGTTTTGCTCAGCTTCTCCGCTGGGACCTTTTTTTTTTTTGAGCAACCTCCGCTGGGACCTTTTTTTTTAGGACCTGGGAGGTGGACAAATGGAAAGTCATGCTTGGCAGGCCAAATTTGACCGAGCCCACCTTACGTGAAGCAATTTTTTGTACTCCTAGTGCATATGCATCAGATCGGGTCGATTGGACCGTCAACGGCCTGATCGTGAACCAGCCCTACTACCTGTATCCTGATTAGGCCCAAACACATCATTTTCACTTGATAGGGATTCAACGTTCGCATAAAACCAAAATAGAATAATATAAAAGATAAAAACTTAACTAAATATTAAAATTATAGCTAAATCATCCTATGCCCTCAGAAACATGGGGAACTACTCACATGTGCCAAACATGATATTGACCAGATGCATGATGGTTACAACACAATCTAAAAGTATAATCTCTCCATCAAATAAAAACAAAGTATCAATCACAAACATACAACTACCTTTAAAACAATATCCATGGTTCAATCAAACACAAACTATGAGGAGGATGAAGTTGATCTCGTAGATGGTGATGGTGCTGATGAAGATGTTGATGGAGATGGAGATGCCTCCCCCTACGTGAAGAAGGAGTGTTGTTCACGACGGCGTTGATTTCCCCTTCACCGGAGGCACTAGTGCGGCAGGATCTGCCCTCTTCCGGAGTAGGAGAGGACTTTCGCTTCCGCCTCCGCCTCAATAAATCTCGGGAAAATATTGCTTCGATTTTTTGGTGAGACAGAGATGTCCGTAAAAAGGGGGGCCCGAGACGATGCCCGAGGCCCATTTGGGCATGGGTAGCGCGCCTAGCCAGGTAGGGCGTGCCACCTGTGCTCTTTTGACCCTCGTGGCCTCCCTCTCGTGCTTCTTTGACCGCCCACGGTCTTTTTCCCGGTGAAAAACTGATCAGGTATTTTTTTTTCTTCGATTTTTAGGTGTTCAGAAGGTCCCTGAAATAGAAAAATACGAAAAAGATGTTTTTTTCCTCCCAGAAATTAAATACCAATGAAACGGATTTTATAGGAAAATCTCATAAATCAACTATGCATAAATAATGATGTATAATGGCAAATAACATTCAAAACTGATCATATGAGTCACAATATTGATGATGTAAAATACATGTAACAAAACCCAAAAGAATTTTTTGGCTTAACAAAAGCTTATTTCCACCGAGAAGCAAACTTGTAGTGCAATTCCAAAAATTCGCCGAGAGCAGTTTCCGAGCCAGAATGGCTAGCCACTAAATTAGAAAAAGAAAGGAAGGAAGAGAAACTCACCGACACCTCCTACATCGCACACCTCTGCCTCGCCGCTAGGTTTCATCACCGTCATCCATCAAATAAGCCAAATTTCTGGAAGCTCAAAAGAATGGGAGAAACCGGCTACTAGAAGCTTCTTCCTACCGTAGTTTCTCCCGCCGTTTATTATACTAGTACTTGCACGTGCAATGCACGCCAATATACAATTGCTTAAAAAATCCTCCAACGTGTATGTTCCAAGACGCAATTCCTCCCCCCCCCCCCCAAGAATCCCGAAACCCAAAGACACCATTAAGTTTTCATGTGGACCCCTTTACAACTCCTTCTTCGTAACCTTGTAGAGCAGTTCATATGTGATTTAGACGCATCTACAGTAAACCGAGGGTTCTAAACTCATGGGTAGCTTACGAAGCTTAAGCTTAGTTCACTCCATGCCAACAATCATCAAGCATCAGAACATGGCAACAATCAAAAGTATCAAGAACTAAACATGCAATCGTGATGCAATTTAGATACCTTATGATCAATATTCTCTCTACACCCAATGACTTTGTCTAGGAAAAAACCAATTTTACATGCATTTATCAATTTCTCCTAATATCTGCAAGATCATTCAAACATGAAGCATGTACTATTATAAATAATATGGTAACACCAAAAATGCTTCCAACTATATCTAAGAAAGAAGCACAAAGTGATGGGATTCGTAGCATAGAAAACAAAAAATTTCCTACCGCAGGAACGAAACACAAGCCAAGATCTAATCTAGTAGACGGTAGCAACAAGGAGATGAAGAGACTAACCCTCGAAGATTCGCAAAGCTTAACGAGATTAGATCTCGGGGTGGATGTAGTCGATCACTTGCCGCTTGCAAAATCGCGTGGAAGATCTTGACGGTGCCACAATCGGGCAGCACCTCCGTACTCGGTCACACGTACAGTGTTGTTGAAGACGACGTCCTTCTCCCCGTTCCAGCGGGCAGCGGAAGTAGTAGATCCTCCTCGGAATCCCGACGGTGGTGGTGGAGAACTTCGGCAGGGCTTCGCCTATGCGCTGCGGGAGTAGTATATGGAGGAGGGGCGCTGGGGTTTGGGGAGAGGGGGGTGTCTAGGGCGCCGGCCACTTGGGGGCTGCAGCCTAGGAGGCTTTGGTGTGGCCAGCCCCTCCCCCTTGCCCCTCATTATATAGGTGGAAGCCCCAAGAGTTGTAGTCCAAGTCTTCGAATAAGACCTCAACACCAAAACCTACCTTTGGTGGGAAACCTACTCAAGATGGTAGTCCCACTCTAGGTGGGATTCCCACCTTTCCTTGAGGGAGGGTGGCCGGCCACCTTTGGTGGAACCCACCTGGGACTCCTCCCCTTAGGGTTGGCCGGCCAAGCTTGTGGAGTCCCTCCGCCTTCCATAGTGCGTTTCTTCCGGACTTTTCTAGAACCTTCTAGAACCTTCCATAAATGCACCGGATCATTTTCAAACTTATAAAATGACTTCCTATATATGAATCTTATTATCCGGACCATTCCGGAACTCCTCGTGATGTCCTGGATCCCATCCGAGACTCCGAACAAAACTTCGAACTCCATTCCATATTCCATATCTACTCAAACGACATCAAACCTTAAGTGTGTCACCATACGGTTCGCGAACTATGCAGACATGGTTGAGACTTCTCTCTGACCAATAACCAATAGCGGGATCTGGAGATCCATAATGGCTCCCACATATTCAACGATGACTTAGTGATCGATTGAACCATTTACATACGATACCGATTCCCTTTGTCACGCGATATTTTATTTGTCCGAGGTTTGATCATCGGTATCACGATACCTTGTTCAACCTCGTCCCTGACAAGTACTCTTTACTCGTACCGTGGTATGTGATATCTTATGAACCATTCATATGCTTGCAAGCCAATTAGACGACATTCCACCGAGAGGGCCCAGAGTATATCTATCCGTCATTGGGATGGACAAATCCCACTGTTGATCCATATGCCTCAACTCGTACTTTCCAGATACCTAATCCCACCTTTATAACCACCCATTTACGCAGTGGCGTTTTATGTAATCAAAGTACCCTTCCGGCATAAGTGATTTATATGATCTCATGGTCGAAAGGACTAGGTAACTATGAATCGAAAGTTTATAGCAAATGAACTTAATGACGTGATCTTATGCTACGCTTAATTGGGTGTGTCCATTACATCATTCACATAATGATATAACCTTGTCATTAATAACATCCAACGTTCATGATCACGAAACGATGATCATCTATTAATCAACAAGCTAGTTATACAAGAGGCTTACTAGGGACTTCTTGTTGTTTACATAACACACATGTATCAATGTTTGGTTAATACAATTATAGCATGGTATATAAACATTTATCATAAACACAAAGATATATAATAACCAATTTATTATTGCCTCTTGGGCATATCTCCAACACAAAGGCCAGCCAGGAAATAAATTCTACATTTCTCGGGTAGCGAAGATATAGTTAGATACACTACAGTCGCTACACACATCAACTTCAGGTGCCCACCTTGCTAACTGGACCATGAAGAGCCAAATGTGTACCATACCATTTAGTTCACTCCGCTGCTCGAACCTACAATATGCAAACGAAATCATATAAGATGTGAGTAGAACCTGTGTTGCTCAATGTAAAGAAAAAACATTTTTTGCAGGTTGCCAATTACAGGATGCCCTGAAGGTCTAAATCTCGTTGCCGGAAACTATCACCGTTCTCCCTTTTCTCAAAACAGATTTACAATAATTCACAGCGCAATAAAACATCCTAAACATCAGATTAGGCTCTTCTATTATGCAAGAAGATAGTTTTAAAATATATGATCGATGTAAAATCATTGCTCAAAATAATCTCCATTCACCATTTCCCCTAAAAAAAAGCCAAAACTAAAGCAACATAACATCATATATATCAGACCAGGCTATTTTACTTTGAAAGGAGACCGTCATAAGAAATCTTATTCTACTTCTCTGTTTATCAGGCCCGTGATATTTAGTTGTTAGCTGGCACATCACGCTAAAAATTTAAATGGCAGCGTGAGAAAAGAATGTTAATGCATTATAATGATTTCGTTAGTTGAATGAACTGTACATTCTAGCAACTGAATGCTCATAGATACAACATAAGTTTGACTAATTTGTCAGACGTGAACACACCATTATTGACAACTCTATTTTGATAGGATGAAATGGTTGTAAATGTAACTTAATCACACTTGCATTGCACCCCCTCGATAATGAAATATAGGTCTTTGAATCTCATCCTTCAATGAGTTGCATTTACCATAGCTTTTTTACATCTGCATCTTCTTTTTCATCACACAAAACCGAATGCACCATCATGACTAACAAAATCTAGATGCGAACCCCCCCCCCCCCCAAAAAAAGTATATAATAACCACATTTGATTAATTGCAACACAAAATCCTGGCCTTACACGTTTTTATTTCTATCTAACCTAAAACATGCCCATGGGTTAGGTATTTACATATATATGAAGCAAAATATATAATATACGTTCATGATAGATGAACAAGAATGTACGACAATGAATCAAAATATCAAACTCGTGCAATAGTAGCATATTTTTCCCATACAAAAATGTTGGTCGCAGTATATCGCTCTGAAAATGAATGGAGACACATCATATCAACAACTCAAAGATGAAGGATCAAGGTGAAAATCAATGTCAACTAAATGTCTCCGAGAGTTCAATTTAAGGATAAAAGAACCAAGTAATATAAGAACGTATGTAAAGTAACCATTCCCAACTCTAAACTGCTAATCCATTTGGAAATAAGATGGCTCTTTACCTCTGTGCATTGCGAGTGAATGGAAAGTAGTCTTGAAGCATTAGCGCCACATATCTTTCATCCGAGCAACCTGCGTAAATGAAAATAAAATCTTACATTTTACACCTAGCATCTGCAACAACGTCATGCCCTAATGCCATAAAGCATGCACACATCCAAAAAAAAGAATTACAAAAAAAAAGTCCCGCTACAGTGATCCATTTCTTGAAACAACAACACTGACGCCACCAGAAGATCAGCTTCTCCATAAGCGACGCCTCCAGAAAGGAAACAATGTTGTCATCCCTCGGTCATAGATCTTAGGTTTTCACCCTGAATAAAGTCTTCACTCTCAAAACAATGCCTTCAACAAGAACATTGTCAAGCACAACCAATTAAGGCTAGACCTTGGATTTTTACCGTGAAAGATAAGACTCTGAACTTCTCATGTGCATGCGTCGCCCCCACATACATGTCGTTGTTTCAAGTCACGAAGCACCAAGCCAATTCCACATCACCACCAAGATCCAACCACCATTGAATTCCACCGATCTCGGCTTTCATTACCTTCTCCGCCAACATCATGGAAAGAAAACGAGCTCCATGATATTAACAGCCAGCCAGCAGAGCTTCGAAGCGGTCCCTCTAAAACCAAACGGACAGATAAAAAACATGGGTGCGCACGACCAAAATCACCCAATCCAGCAATCTTCAGGCATTATTCACACAATGAATATCGCTAGCAAGGACTTCCGGAACACGACAATCCATCCAGACTGGTGGGAACAAGCATTCCACACATCTTCAACTTGGTGTGAGAAGAATCCGAGGACGACCGCCTTTATTCAGATCGAACCCCAACGACGTCGACCATCCTGGGTCAGCCGAGGCAATGCCGAAGACACTGGGCGAAGAACACAAGTCCAAAAAACCCAAGCCCTCGCCTGAGCAACAATACCCTTGTTGACATCTCAGCTTCTAGTTGCTTCATCATATAAATATAGCTATTAAAGATAAACGAATCATATTGTAAATGTAAAAGTTTAACCTCACTCCCAAATCTCCCCTGACGCTGATGACCAAAGGTGTAAATGTCGCACTGACGCCTCATGTTCTCCAACACCTAGATACATGCACATTCTTCAGAGTACATATATGTCGAATTGTCTGTAAGTCATATCTACAATTTTCATGCATCAACAAGCTCCCAACCACATTTCAATTTGTCATGTCAACTGATTCAGTTAAGAACTATTCTAGGACCAGCCAACATATTCAGATAAAGTGCATATGAATATTTCCCATCTATTAGTTCATAATAAACAAATAAACATCAGGAAGATAGAACCAGGCTTGGTCTACCGTGTACTAAAACTAAACTAACCAATGCACTATATAAAGTTTCATTCTCCACCAGGTATGATATATAACACTACCAACGGTTCAGAGAAATTAATGTTTATCATTCTTAATAAAACTACATCTCCAGGCAGAACCTAAGGCTGATTTACGACATAATTAGTATTCTCATCTGATGCCAAATGAGCACGAAAAGCATTACAATAAAATTGGCTGACAAGTATCTCCATAAATATGAGTGGAAGATGACACTTCACCTTAATAATTTTTTGTTTTTCAGGCCGATCGATTTGATCCAGCAAAGCCAGCTAACAAAAGAACTGGTCGAATATGTGTAATCAACGTGAGCAGCAAGCAGTTATGCCAAATAGATTAACTTTGGTGAGCTAGCTAGATGCGAAAGTGCTTCCACTCAAAACCTAAAATTGCAATCCGGTAATACCAAATAAGGATCTACATTCCACATTACTATGTTTCTTGATTCCATTATCATCAAAATCTTCCTTTCAAAAAAAAATTTATCATCAAAATCTAAAAGTAAGAACTGCATCGTCTGAAAATAGTTTGTTGGCGAAAATACGTGCTGATCCCAGTTCGATTCCAGAATACGAAACTATGAGGGTGTAACTGACATGTGGCTCACCGGTGACATGATCCAGCCGTTGGGAGGAAGAGACGGTTGCGGGGAGGGTGATAACCTTGCCTTCGACCTTGAGATCCAGCGCCGCCGTGAAGGCCTTGACATCAGCGCCTGAGTGAATTAATGCTCTCATCCTCCGCTACTGCCATGGCCCTCTTCATCCAGACGGCACCACATCAGCCAGACGGCACCACATCAGCCGCCGAGGAGGCGCCCAAGGCAGCCAGGATGGCGGCGCAGGCAGGCGACATCATGTGAGGAGGCGGTGGCGTGGGGAAAATCAGTGTCATTTGTAGAGGAGGCGGCGGGACAGGGAGGCGGTGCATGAGAAATTGAAGAGGATGGGGGGATGATCTGCACGATGGAGGTCATGCGCCGAAAGGATGGTGTGAACGTGCGAGGCAGTTTTTTCCGATCAGCCAGTTCCACCGGGTCAGTCCGCCAGGGATTGTCCACCCATGTTTGTATCGTTGGATAGGTGATGTAGGGCTATGATTAGTTGGATCATCATCCTCTCTTCTTTTTTATATATTATTAGTGGAGATAAGAAATCGCACTACCAGAATGGAGGGCCGATGTACAAGTTATTTTTCGTCTGAAGTAATAGTACTTGAGATTGAGTATACGGTATCCACAATCAATGTCCTGTACCGCATGCCGGAACTAGTGCAAGCACTAATTGCCAGCAGCTAGGATCGAGTTCCCCTCCCAAAAGCTAAGCAAGTTTCAAAATTCAAAACTTACTCGACTAGTAGGTCTAGGAGTACCTTCCAATGGTTGCAAAACAAGGCGCTCGATATGGATCTCCTGAACCACACAGCACACAAGCATGCATCATGGCACGGTCGGTCTACGGTGCTACACGCTTTGGTAACATGCCCGATCGATCAAGCATGCATGAATCTTGATGGCAAAAGGCATCATCATGCTACCTTGCTTACGGCGACACAATGGGGTCGTACTCGTACGATAGTACGAGGTGGGCGTAAACCAACGTACATAGGGGCTTGTTTTGTAGGCTGTGGACCTCTTTTTTGCATGGACCTGGACTCTCCCCTATTGTTATACGAACCGGGTTTTAAAGCACCTTCGGGTCAGGCCTTGGAGTAACACCCAAAACGGCTGTTGTTGTTGAGTCTGGCCTGTTATCTTCAGATAGCTGCACGCGTCGGGAAGGGAGACGGAAACGCCACATCCCTTCGGGACCACGTGCCATAACTAGCCTCACTGCCCCCTCTCCTTGCTCTTACGCGCCTCTTCACTCTCACCCCCTCCCCCCAACTGTCACATCACCAAGACGGTTTCTCTACCGCTGATACGTCTCAAACGTATCTATAATTTCTGATGTTCCATGCTTGTTTTATGACAATACCTACATGTTTTGTTCACACTTTATATCGTTTTGATGCATTTTCCGGAACTAACCTATTGACGAGATGCCGAAGTGCCGTTCCTCGTTTTCTCGCTGTTTTTGGTTTCGTAAATCCTAGTAAGGAAATATTCTCGGAATTGGACGAAATCAACGCCCAGCATCTTATAATTCCACGAAGCTTCCAGAACACCAAAGAGGGACCAGAGGGGAGGCCTAGGGGCCCCACACACCATGGCGGCGCGGCCAGAGGGGGGGGGGGCGCCAGGCTACTGTGTGGGCCCCCCAGAACCCTTCCGACTCCGCCTCTTCGCCTATTTAAGCCTCCCTGACCTAAAACCTCGACACGAAAAAAAGCCACGATACGAGAAAAGTTCCAGAGCCGCCGCCATCGCGAAACTCCAATTCAGGGGACAGAAGTCTCTGTTCGGCACGCCGCCGGGACGGGGAATTGCCCCCGGAAGGCATCTCCATCGACACCACCACCATCTCCATCAACGCCGCTGCTCCCATGATGAGGAGGGAGTAGTTCTCCCCGAGGCTAAGGGCCGTACTCGGTAGCTATGTGGTTAATCTCTCTCTCGTACTCCAATACAATGATCTCATGAATTGCTTTGCATGATTGAGATCCATATGATGAGCTTTGAATCGCTACTAGTCTATGTGCTACTCATGTGATGTTATTAAAGTAGTCTATTCCTCCTGCATGGTGTAATGGTGACAGTGTGTGCATCGTGTAGTTCTTGTCGTAGGTTATGATCATAATCTCTTGTAGGTTATGGAGTTAATTATTACTATGATAGTATTGATGTGATCTATTCCCCCTTTCATAGTGTAAAGGTGACAGTGTGTATGCTATGTTAGTTCTCGGTTTAAATTGCAAAGATCTATTATGCTCTAAGGTTACTTAAATATGAATGCCGAATGTTGTGGCGCTTGTTAACTCCGGCTTGAGGGAGCTCTTGTAGCCCTATACAATGAATGGTGTTTGTCATCCAACAAAAGAGTGTATGTTGCACAAATGAGAGAAGTTATTTATTTATTATGTGATCAATGTTGAGAGTGTCCACTAGTGAAAGTATGATCCCTAGGCCTTGTTTCCAATACTGCAAACACCGCTTACTTACTGTTCTACTGCATGTTTACTCGCTGCCATATTTATTTCAGATTGCTACTACCACTCATATTCATCTATACCACATGTGTTTTACTATCTCTTCGCCGAACTAGTGCGCTTATACATCTGACAAGTGTATTAGGTGTGTTGGGGACACAAGAGACTTCTTGTATCTTAATTGCAGGGTTGCTTGAGAGGATTATCTTTGACCTCTAACTCCCTGAGTTCGATAAACCTTGGGCGATTCACTTAAGGGAAACTTGCTGCTGTTCTACAAACCTCTGTTCTTGGAGGCCCAACACTGTCTACAAGAATAGAAGTACCCGTAGACATCAAGCTATTTTCTGGCGCCGTTGCCGGGGAGGTAAGGTAAAAGGCACTCATACTCCGGTCCCGTGTAACTAAGTTATTTTCTCGGTGCCGTCGTAAGTGCTCGAAGGTATCTCCTTTAGATTCTCGCAATTACGTCTTTTTGTTTCTTATTCACTAGTCAGGCATAATGGAAAATAACAGTGAGCTTCTTAATCTATTTCCTGAGTTAAGACATGGATTGTTTGCCGCGAAAATTAAAAAACCTATGGAATCTTATTTGCATGCTAGTAGCAATGATATTAGTATGAACGCTTTGAACACCATTGTTGCTAATGATATGGAAAATTCTAAGCTTGGGGAAGCTGGTTTTGATGAGCATGACATTTTTAGTCCCCCAAGCATTCCTTTTCATAGGAAGTGGGTTAGGCTTAAATGTGTTTTGAATTTGCTTCTTGATGCTCTCTTTTGCTTCAACTCTTATTTCTTGCGAGAGTATCATTAAAATTACTGAGCCCATCTTAATGGCTATAAAGAAAGCACTTCTTGGGAGATAACCAATGTGTTTATTTTGCTACTGTTTTGTTGAGTCATGGAAGTTGTTACTACTGTAGCAACCTCTCCTTATCATGTTTTTGTGCCAAGTAAAGTCTCTATAGTAAGGTTGATACTAGATTTAGATTACTGCGCAGAAACAGATTTGCCGTCTGTCACGAATTTGCGCAGAACTCTCTGTAGGTAACTCAGAAAAATCTGCCAATTTACGTGCGTGATCCTCAGATATGTACGCAACTTTCATTAGTTTTGAGTTTTTCCGTTTGAGCAAGTTAAGTGCCCCTGCAAAATTCGTCTTTACGAACTGTTCTGTTTTGACAGATTCTTCCTTTTATTTCGCATTGCCGCTTTTGCTATGTTGAATGAGTTTCTTTGTTCCATTAACTTTCAGAAGCTTTGTGCAATGTCCAGAAGTATTAAGAATGATTATGTCACATCTGAATATATGAATTTTTTTATTATGCACTAACCCTCTAATAGTTTGCTTTAAGTTTGGTGTAGAGGAAGTTTTCAAGGGTCAAGAGAAGAGGATGATATACTATGATCAAGAAGAGTGAAAGGTCTAAGCTTGGGGATGCCCCGATGGTTCATCCCTGCATATTTTAAGAAGACTCAAGCATCTAAGCTTGGGGATTCCCAAGGCATCCCCTTCTTCATCGACAACTTATCAGGTCACTTCTAGTGAAACTATATTTTTATTCCGTCACATCTTATGTACTTTACTTGGAGCGTCTGTGTGCTTTTATTTTCGTTTTGTTATTTTCATTTTCTGAATAAATTCATGCTCATGTGGGAGAGAGACACGCTCCGCTTTTTCATATAAACACTAGTGTTCTTCTTTCTTACTTTTAATGTTCAAGGGCGAAAGTTGATCGCTTCACTTGTTGTTATTTGGTTGGAATTAGAAAATGCTTCATATGGTTTGGAATAACTTGATACTTGGCAATTGTTTTGAGCTCTCATAGATCATGTTTAAGCTCTTGCATCATGTAGTTTAATCTATTAGTGGAGAACTACCGTAGAGCTTGTTAAAATTTAGTTTGCATGATTGGTCTCGCTAAGTCTAGATATTTTCTGGTAAAGTGTTTGAACAACAAGGAAGACAGTGTAGAGTCTTATAATGCTTGCAATATGTTCTTGTGTAAGTTTTGTTGTACATGTTCATACTTGTGTTTGCTTCAAACAACCTTGCTAGCCCAAAGCCTTGTACTGAGAGGAAATGCTTCTCGTGCATCCAAACACCTTGAGCCAAAACCCATGCCATTTGTGTCCACCATATCTACCTACTACATGGTATTTTTCTGCCATTCGAAAGTAAATTACTTGAGTGCTACCTTTAAAATTTCATTCATTTATCTTTGCAATATATAGCTCATGGGACAAATAGCTTAAAAACTATTGTGGTGATGAATATGTAGTTATGTGTCTTAGTTCTTATAAGTTGCTTGTTGAACGGTAACCATTTTTCTGGGGACGCCATCAACTTTTTACATTTGTTGGATATCATGTGAGATGCTATGCATGTTCGTCTTGTCTGAAGTAAGTGCGATTTCATGATCAAATGGTTTGAGTATGCATATTGTTAGAGAAGAACATTGGGCCGCTAACTAAAGCCATGTATCATGGTGGAAGTTTCAGTTTGGACATACAACCTCAATCTCTTATGAGAATATTATTTGTCGTTGAATGCTTAAGCATTAAAAGAGGAGTCCATTATCTGTTGTCTATGTTGTCCCGGTATGGATGTCTAAGTTGAGAATAATCAAAAGCGAGAAATCCAATGCGTGCTTTCTCCTTAGACCTTTGTACAGGCGGCATAGAGGTACCCCTTTGTGACACTTGGTTGAAACATATGTCATGCAATGATAATCCGTGTTATCCGAGCTGATTAGGACAAGGTGCGAGCACTATTAGTACTCTATGCATGAGGCTTGCAACTTGTAGGAAGTATTATGCATAGCCCATATGAATTATTACTACCGTTGACAAAATTGTTTCTATGTTTTCAAAACAAAAGCTCTAGCACAAAAACAATAATCCATGCTTCCCTCTGTGAAGGGCCATTCTTTTACTTTATGTTGAGTCAGTTTACCTATTTCTTTCTGTCTTAGAAGCAAATACTTGTGTTAACTGTGTGCATTGATTCTTACATGTTTACTTATTGCACTTGTTATATTACTCTATGTTGACAAATATCCATGAGATATACATGTTACAAGTTGAAAGCAATTGCTGAAACTTAATCATCCTTCGTGTTGCTTCAATGCATTCTACTTTGAATTTATTGCTTATGAGTTAGCTCTTATGCAAGTCTTGTTGATGCTTGTCTTGAAAGTACTATTCATGAAAAGTTTTGCTATATGATTCAATTGTTTAGTCATTATCTTTTGTTAGCAATCTTTTGCTTCGAATCACTCCATCCATCTCATATGCTTTACAATAATGTTGATCAAGATTATGATGGTAGCATGTCACTTCAAAAATTATTTGTGTTATCGTTTACCTACTCGAGGGCGAGTAGGAACTAAGCTTGGGGATGCCTGATACGTCTCAAACGTATCCATAATTTCTGATGTTCCATGCTTGTTTTATGACAATACCTACATGTTTTGTTCACACTTTATATCGTTTTGATGCATTTTCCGGAACTAACCTATTGACGAGATGCCGAAGTGCCAGTTCCTGTTTTTTGCTGTTTTTGGTTTCAGAAATCCTAGTAAGGAAATATTCTCGGAATTGGACGAAATCAACGCTCAACATCTTATAATTCCACGAAGCTTCCAGAACACCGAAGAGGGGCCAGAGGGGAGGCCCACGGGCCCCACACACCATGGCGGCGCGGCCAGAGGGGGGGCGCCACGCTACTGTGTGGGCCCCCCAGAACCCTTCCGACTCCGCCTCTTCGCCTATTTAAGCCTCCCTGACCTAAAACCTCGACACGAAAAAAAGCCACGATACGAGAAAAGTTCCAGAGCCGCCGCCATCGCGAAACTCCAATTCGGGGGACAGAAGTCTCTGTTCCGGCACGCCGCCGGGACGGGGAATTGCCCCCGGAAGGCATCTCCATCGACACCACCGCCATCTCCATCAACGCTGCTGCTCCCATGATGAGGAGGGAGTAGTTCTCCCCCGAGGCTAAGGGCTGTACCGGTAGCTATGTGGTTAATCTCTCTCTCTGTACTCCAATACAATGATCTCATGAATTGCTTTGCATGATTGAGATCCATATGATGAGCTTTGAATCGCTACTAGTCTATGTGCTACTCATGTGATGTTATTAAAGTAGTCTATTCCTCCTGCATGGTGTAAATGTGATAGTGTGTGCATCGTGTAGTTCTTGTCGTAGGTTATGATCATAATCTCTTGTAGGTTATGGAGTTAATTATTACTATGATAGTATTGATGTGATCTATTCCCCCTTTCATAGTGTAAAGGTGACAGTGTGTATGCTATGTTAGTTCTCGGTTTAAATTGCAAAGATCTAGTATGCTCTAAGGTTACTTAAATATGAATGCCGAATGTTGTGGCGCTTGTTAACTCCGGCTTGAGGGAGCTCTTGTAGCCCTACACAATGAATGGTGTTTGTCATCCAACAAAAGAGTGTATGTAGCACAAATGAGAGAAGTTATTTATTTATTATGTGATCAATGTTGAGAGTGTCCACTAGTGAAAGTATGATCCCTAGGCCTTGTTTCCAATACCGCAAACACCGCTTACTTACATGTTCTCTATCGCATGTTTACTCGCTGCCATATTTATTTCAGATTGCTACTACCACTCATATTCATCTATACCACTCGTGTTTTACTATCTCTTCGCCGAACTAGTGCGCCTATACATCTGACAAGTGTATTAGGTGTGTTGGGGACACAAGAGACTTCTTGTATCTTAATTGCAGGGTTGCTTGAGAGGACTATCTTTGACCTCTACCTCCCTGAGTTCGATAAACCTTGGGTGATTCACTTAAGGGAAACTTGCTGCTGTTCTACAAACCTCTGCTCTTGGAGGCCCAACACTGTCTACAAGAATAGAAGTACCCGTAGACATCAACCGCGAACAAATCCGCCGCACCGTCGCAAGGAGGAGCAGCGGGACCAGAGGAGGAAACGACGCCGGGAACCACCGCGACCTCGGCCGCAACCTGCACCACGCTCTTGATCGGCATCTCGAGTTCGAGCGCGACCTCGACCTCGTCCTCGACCTGAACAATGGTGGTAAGCTCCTCTTCCTCTTATCTTCGTCATCGTTCTGCGACAACAAGTCGTGCTCCACCATTTGTTACGACATGCACATTAGATCTGATAGGGTTTTCATTAAGATGGGATTCTAATAGAAGATTGCTTGTTGTTCGTGTCGATTGCTTGTTGCACTAGTAGGAAACTACCTACAGGTGGGATGCTATTCTGTGGCGCACCAGTTTTTCGTGCGCCACAAAATTTATTTTTGTGGCGACCAGACAATGTGCGCCACTGAAATATCGTATTTTTGTGGTGCACGTGCCACACATGCGCCACAGAAATAAGGTGGGCCCCACACCTTGCCAGCCCCAATCATTGGTTTCACTATTTCTAGTGCGCTACAAAAATAAGGCATTCTGTGGCGCACCTTGTATTTCTACGGCGCACCTTGAGAGATGCGCCATAGAAATAGGACCAACAATTGGGGTTTCGACGGCCGTATATCCCCTAATCCCTCGCCCCTCCCTCTCCCGTACGCAGCCGCCTCCCCTCCTCCTCCTCCACGCCGCCGCCACCGTCTCTCCTTCTCCATGCCGACATCATGCGCCAGACGTCTCCCCTCCTCCACGCACCGTCTCCCCTCGTCCACGCCGAAGCCGCGCGCCGGCCGTCTCCCCTCCTCCACGTCGAGGCCGTCGCCTCCCCTCCTCCTCCATGCCACCTCCCCTCCTCCTCCTCCACGCCGAGGCCGTCGTCTCCCCTCCTCCACGTCGATGCTGCCGTCTCTACTATCCTCCACGCCGATGCCGCATCACGGCACCGGCCGCCACCGACGCAGGTATATGATACGTCTCCAACGTATCTATAATTTCTGATGTTCCATGCTAGTTTTATGACAATACCTACATGTTTTGTTCACACTTTATATCGTTTTTATGCATTTTCCGGAACTAACCTATTAACAAGATGCCGAAGTGCCAGTTCCTGTTTTCTGTTGTTTTGGTTCCAGAAATCTTACACAGGAAATATTCTCGGAATTGGACGAAACGAAAGCCATACTTCCTATTTTTCACCGAAGGTTCCAGAGAGCCAGAGAGAGACCAGAGGGGAGCCCTGGGGGCCCCACCCCACAGGATGGCGCGGCCAAGGGGGGCGTGCCCCCCTATGGTGTGGGACCACCAGGACTCCACCGAGGCTGCCCTTTCGCCTATATATACTCTCCGTCTCGAAACCCCTAAAAACATAAGCCACAGGACGAGAAAAGTTACGCAGCCGCCGCCATCGCGAAGTCAAGTTCAGGGGACAGAAGTCTCTGTTCCGGCACGCCGCCGGGACGGGGAATTGCCCCCGGAATCCATCTCCATCGACACCACCGCCATCTTCATCGCCGTTGATGTCTCCCATGATGAGGAGGGAGTAGTTCTCCCTCGAGGCCGAGGGCTCTACCGGTAGCTATGTGGTTAATCTCTCTCTCATGTACCTCAATACAATGATCTCATTGACGAGGGAACACCTCGCCAATGCCTACGTATTGTAGACTAGGGTTTCGGGAGAGAGCGGCGATGGAGATTCCGGGAGCGAGATTAGGCACACGACGTACCCAGCTTCGGGTCCTCTCGGTGGAGGATCCCTACGTGCTGCTAGCAATCCAGTATATGATCATATGTATGTTTACAGGGTGCCGCTATAGGCGGAGCTATGTTGTCTATCTGTTGTCCCCCTATTTCGGGTGCCCTGGCTAGCTTTATATATGCAACCAGCCTAGGGTTTTACAAGAGTCCTAGTCGACTACTTCTTCGGGTTGCCTTGTTGGGCCTTCTCCATATTGGGTCTTCTCCATATTGGGCCGAGCCAGGTATACTAATAATGGGTATCCGAAGGGTATGCCCATGTCACTCATCAGCTGCCTTACATGATTGAGATCCATATGATGAGCTTTGTATCACTATTAATCTATGTGCTACTCTAGTGATGTTATTAAAATAGTCTATTCCTCCTTCATGATGTAATGGTGACAATGTGTGCATCATGTAGTACTTGGCGTAGGTTATGATTGTAATCTCTTGTAGATTATGGAGTTAACTATTACTATGATAGTATTGATGTGATCTATTCCTCCTTTCATAGCTTAAAGGTGACAGTGTGTATGCTATGTTAGTTCTCGGTCTAAATTGCAATGGTCTATTATGCACTCTAGAGGTTACTTAAATATGAATTCCGTATGTTGTGGAGCTTGTTAACTCTGGTTTGAGGGAGCTCTTGTAGCCCTACACAATGAATGGTGTTTGTTATCAAACAAGAGAGTGTGGATGTAGCACAAGTGAGGAGAAGTTATTAATTTATTATGTGATCAATGTTGAGAGTGTCCACTAGTGAAAGTAGGATCCCTAGGCCTTGTTTCCAAATATTGCACACATCGCTTATTTACTGTTTTACTGCATCTTTACTTCCTGCAATATTACCACCATCTATACCACATGTGTTTTACTATCTCTTCGCCGAACTAGTGCGCCTATACATCTGACAAGTGTATTAGGTGTGTTGGGGAAACAAGAGACTTCTTGTATCTTAATTGCAGGGTTGCTTGAGAGGACTATCTTTGACCTCTACCTCCCCGAGTTCGATAAACCTTGGGTGATTCACTTAAGGGAAACTTGCTGCTGTTCTACAAACCTCTCGCTCTTGGAGGCCCAACACTGTCTACAGGAAAAGAAGCGTGAGTAGACATCAAGCTATTTTATGGCGCCGTTGCCGGGGAGGTAAGGTAAAAGGTATTCACATCCTCCGACTACTAAGCTATTTCCTAGCACTGTTGCCGGTGTGTGAGTGCTCGAAGTGATGTAGCCCCGCTCGCCAACGACACTACATCAAGACCAACAAGTCCCCCAAGTGGACCAATGACACGGTCTCGAGCTAAAGCGCTACATGATAAGGTGAACTCGCTCCTCACTACCCTTGATCTCTGTACCCCATTGGATGGAATGCTACCTCATGCCGACACGCTTTGTGTTATTAGGTACGTGGAGCATCAAGACCCCGGAGAGGATGTCACGCCATGGTCAAGGGAAGGGGAGGAGCAGCTGGTCGAGAAGATGCCCAAGAAGCTGGACCCGAAGACCATCGAAGAGCTCGAAGAAAGAAGAGAAGCTGGCCGGCCAAGGACCCGGTCGACCGGCCCCCAGACCGGAGCATCCGGCCCCAGGCCCGGTCAACCGGTCGCCAACCGGGCGTCGTACCGGGCGCCAACCGGACGGGATCTGCGACGTTTCCGGTTGGCGACCGGTCGACCGGCCCCACGACCGGACCCCCCGGCGCCAGGCCCGGTCTGACCGGCCCCAAACCGGATCCGTCGGGATTTCACCACCAAACTGCCTAAGTTATCCTTTTGCGTACCTTTTCGCCTTGCTGGCCATGTATGCCTATATAAGGACCCATGACCCCTCCTTTACCCCTTAGACATAATTTTGTGCTTAAACCAACTTTGAGCTTAGTCTCCCTAGGGTTAGCATCCATCTTGGACAAGTATCCCTCTGCAATCAAGGCACTCTTGTTGTTGATTTGTGAATTGTTGAGTGAGATTCTAGTGCAAGGCACTCTCTCTCCCTCACCAATCCCCTTTCTCCAACACCAATCTCTCTCCGGGAATTCTGCCGCGTGCCTCTTCCTTGGAGATTCTATTGGCGTGGTCCATCGAGCCACGAGGGTAAGTATCGGGTGTATCGGGTTGGTGTGCGTGCGTGAGTACCGGTGTTCATCGTGTTCCTCTCGCTCTCCCACCTTTTCCCCTTGGATCTTGGGCCAAATCGCGAGATCGGGCCAAACCCTAGATCTCAGATCTCATCATATGATATCAGCAGCCTTTGGCTACCGCGAGTTTGACCCTCCACCCACCCGATTTTGTTTCTAGAAAATTTTCCAAAAAATAGCCCCAAATTGCCTTTGGACGGATCTGTGATTTGGTTGCGTTTTGAGTGGTTTTGGTCCGTGGATTTGGTGTTGTTGTGCTTGATCTACTATTCCCCCAACTTTTAGCCTCCAATTCCATCGTTTCCCGTCGATTTGATCTTTTTGTTTTGGTTTGGGGTAGAACAAGAGAGAGATTCGCGAAATCCGGTTGAGAAACCCGGTCAACCGGCCCCCAGACCGGACCATCCGGCGCAGCACCCGATCAACCGGCCGCCAACCGGACAGCCGGCCCAGAGACCGGTCAACCGGCCCCCAGACCGGAGCAGCCGGTGCCATACCCGGTCCGACCGGACCACCGACCGGGCTCACGTCTTCATCGCCGACTAACACCACCGCCGTCCACCACCACCACCATCATCTCCACCATCGCAGGTATAACTTGAAGTACCCTTGTAGCCCTCTTCTTTTTGCGATCTATCCCACGAGCGAAGCTTTTTGAGTGTTGCGAAACATCGCACGAGGTCCCGACCGTGAGGGTGTGCGTTGTGTGAGTAAAGCTCATAAGTGGAGCTCGTGAGTGGCAAGCAAAAGAGTAAGAGCATAGTGTGCTAGTGAAAAAAAAGAGAGCAAAGCAAAGTGCAAAGTGCCACCGATACAAAAAAAGAGTGAAAAGCTTTTAAGCAAACAAGAGAGATAGAGAAGAGAGACCTCGTGCGAATCTTGGTGTTTCTACTCTATGCAACCTAGCTTCGATCTCTTCTTGCGTTAGTGTGACATTGAGCACCCTTGCTTAGGGGTTTTTCCTTTTTCCGCTCGTTCCTTGGTTGCACTAACCCGGCTCATCTCGTGTGTGAGTTCCACATTTTTTTCCGTGTTTATAGTGATCGCCACTTTGACACTTGATTTTTGGACCTTACCCACTTTTAACAGCATACTCAATTTTGGATTTCATCTTTTGGCTTTCCACCATCCACACCTAACACCATATTTGCTAGCTTTTGCGTGTGCCTTTGCGTGTGTCCCAATACACTTGGTCTTACTTTTGGCTTGGTTGATTGCCTCAATACTATCTTACCTAGGTAAGAGTGCGAGGTAGTCTCCTTCCACTAACACAAACAACATAGTTCTTGTCTTTCCATCATGGATAGGAACGGAGATGAACCAAGAGATGGAGAAGTCCTCCGCAACACCGAGAGGTTGGCAACTCAACACAATCTATGGGCGCAACGCCAAGAGTTCAAGGAGCAACTATCTTTGTTCGAGACACGCATCGACGAGCAATATGATGAAGTGGCCCACAACTTCGCCCAAGTGAACCAAGATATGAATCTTCTTCGTGGAGCTACGGACAACTTGCATCACCAAGTGACGGCCAATGATGCAAACATGGAGAGGCGCATGGATAGTCTCGAGCGCGTGATACGTCCAATTTGCATCACTATTTTGTATCATAATTTGCTGTTATTCATTGATATATTTCACATTGGGACACAATACTTATGTTATTTCATCTATTTTGCATGTTTCATCATTATTGGAGGATCAAGCACCGGAGCCAGGATTCTGCTGGAAAAAGCACCGTCAGAACGCAATATTTCGGAAGATCAACTGTGGAAGGAAATTTCACGTAAATTCCTATTTTTCCAAATGACGGAGGGAGCCAGAAGGGGAAGAAGAGGGGAGCCACTGTGGGCCCATACCACAGGCCGGCGCGGCCCATGGCCTGGCCGCGCCACCCTGTGGTGTGGGGGCCCCACAACCCCTTTCGCCTCCTTTTCTTCGCGTACTCCTTCGTCCCGAAAACCTAAGCCACAGAGAGGACCTCACGAAGGGTTACAGCCGCCTCTGCGGGGCGGAGAACACCAGAGAGAAAAGAGCTCTCCGGCGGGCAGGAATCCGCCGGGGAAATTCCCTCCCGGAGGGGGAAATCGACGCCATCGCCATCGTCATCGAGCGGGACATCATCTCCATCATCATCATCTCCATCATCTACACCGCCATCACCACCGCTGCACCTCGTCACCGCTGTAACAATTTGGGTTAAATCTTGATTGTATGATAGGGGAAACTCTCCCGGCATTATTCTCTACTTGTTATAGATGCTATTGAGTGAAACCATTGAACCAAGTTTTATGTTCAGTATTGTTATTCATCATCATATCACCTCTGATTGTATTCCATATGATGTCTCGTGAGTAGTTCGTTTAGTTCTTGAGGACATGGGTGAAGTCTAAATGCTAGTAGTGAATTATGGTTGAGTAATATTCAATGTTATGATATTTAAGTTGTGGTGTCATTCTTCTAGTGGTGTCGTGTGAACGTCGACTACACGACACTTCACCATTTATGGGCCTCGGGGAGTGCATCTTGTATTCGGTTGCTAATTGCGGAGTTGCCGGAGTGACAGAAACCTGAGCTCCCTGATACGTCTCCAACGTATCGATAATTTCTTATGTTCCATGCTACTTTATTGATGATACCTACATGTTTTATGCACATTATATGTCATATTTATGCATTTTCTGGAACTAACCTATTAACGAGATGCCGAAGAGCCGATTCGTTGTTTTCTCGCTGTTTTTGGTTTCGTAAATCCTAGTAAGGAAATATTCTCGAATTGGACGAAATCTTCGCCCGGGGTCCTATTTTTGCACGGAGCTTCCGAAGACCGAAGAGATAACGAAGTGGGGCGACGAGGCGCCGCCACCATAGGGCCGCGCGGCCGCGAGGGGCCCGCACCACCCTATGGTGTGGGCCCCTCGTCGGCCCCCCGACCTACCCTTCCGCCTACTTAAAGCCTCCGTCGCGAAACCCCCGCACCGAGAGCCACGATACGGAAAACCTTCCGGAGACGCCGCCGCGAATCCCATCTCGGGGATTCAGGAGATCGCCTCCGGCACCTCGCCGGAGAGGGGATTCATCTCCCGGAGGACTCTTCATCGCCATGATCGCCTCCGGAGTGATGAGTGAGTAGTTCACCCCTGGACCATGGGTCCATAGCAGTAGCTAGATGGTCGTCTTCTCCTTGTTGTGCTTCATTGTTGGATCTTGTGAGCTGCCTAACATGATCAAGATCATCTATATGTAATACTATATGTTGTGTTTGTCGGGATCCGATGGATAGAGAATACTATGTTATGGTGATTATCAATCTATTGTTTATGTGTTGTTTATGATCTTGCATGCTCTCCGTTATTAGTAGAGGCTCTGGCCAAGTTTGTACTCTTAACTCCAAGCGGGAGCATTTATGCTCGATAGTGGGTTCATGCCTTCATTGCCACCTGGGACAAGTGACGTAAAGTTCTAAGGTTGTGATGTGCTTGTTGCCACTAGGGATAAAACATTGATTCTATGTCTAAGGATGTAGTTGTCGATTACATTACGCACCATACTTAATGCAATTGTCTATTGCTTAGCAACTTAATACTGAATGGGGTTCGGATGATAACCTGAAGGTGGACTTTTTAGGCATAGATGCAGTTGGATGGCGGTCTATGTACTTTGTCGTAATGCCCGGATTAAATCTCACTATATTTATCATATCATGTATATGCATTGTTATGCCCTTCTCTATTTGTCAATTGCCCGACCGTAATTTGTTCACCCAACATGCTTTTATCTTATGGGAGAGACACCTCTAGTGAACCGTGGACCCCGGTCCTATTCTTTACATAGCATACAATCTCATCGCAATTGTGTTTTACTATTTTCTTGCAAACAATCATCTTCCACTCGATACGTTTAATCCTTTGTTACAGCAAGCCGGTGAGATTGACAACCTCACTGTTTCGTTGGGGCAAAGTACTTTGATTTTGTTGTGCAGATTCCACGTTGGCGCCGGAATCCCTGTTGTTGCGCCGCATCACATTTCGCCACCATCAACCTTCAACGTGCTTCTTGGCTCCTACTGGTTCGATTAAACCTTGGTTTCTTTCCGAGGGAAAACTTGCTACTGTGCGCATCATACCTTCCTCTTGGGGTTCCCAACGAACGTGTGAGTTACACGCCATCAAGCTCTTTTTCTGGCGCCGTTGCCGGGGAGATCAAGACACGCTGCAAGGGGAGTCTCCACTTCTCAATCTCTTTACTTTGTTTTTGTCTTGCTTTATTTTACTACTTTGTTTGCTGCACCTAAACAAAACGAAAAAAAATTAGTTGCTAGTTTTACTTTATTTATTGTCTTGCTCTCTATATCGAAAACACAAAAAAATTAGTTACTTGCATTTACTTTATCTAGTTTGTTTTATTTACTGTTGCTAAAATGAATACTCCTGAAAATACTAAGTTGTGTGACTTCACAAATGCAAATAATAATGATTTCCTATGCACACCTATTGCTCCACCTGCTACTACAGCAGAATTCTTTGAAATTAAACCTGCTTTACTAAACCTGGTTATGAGAGATCAATTTTCTGGTGTTAGTTCTGATGATGCTGCTGCCCATCTCAATAATTTTGTTGAACTTTGTGAAATGCAAAAGTATAAGGATGTAGATGGTGATATTATTAAATTGAAAGTGTTTCCTTTCTCATCAAGAGGAAGAGCTAAAGATTGGTTGCTATCTTTGCCTAAGAATAGTATTGATTCATGGACTAAATGCAAGGATGCTTTTATTGGTAGATATTATCCTCTCGCTAAAATTATATCTTTGAGAAGTAGCATAATGAATTTTAAGCAATTAGATACTAAACATGTTGCTCAAGCATGGGAGAGAATGAAAACTTTGGTAAAGAATTGCCCAACCCATGGACTGACTACTTGGATGATCATCCAAACCTTCTATGCAGGACTAAATTTTTCTTCGCGGAATTTATTGGATTCAGCTGCTGGAGGTACCTTTATGTCCATCACATTGGGAGCGGCTACAAAACTTCTTGATGATATGATGATAAATTACTCTGAATGGCACACGGAAAGAGCTCCACAAGGTAAGAAGGTAAATTCTGTTGAAGAAACCTCTTCCTTGAGTGATAAGATTGATGTGATTATGTCTATGCTTGTGAATGGTAGATCTAATGTAGATCCAAATAATGTTCCTTTAGCTTCATTGGTTGCTCAAGAAGAAAATGTTGATGTGAATTTCATTAAAAGCAATAATTTCAACAACAATGCTTATAGGAACAACTCTGGTAATAACTATAGGCCATATCCTTCTGCTAATGGTAATGGTTATGGTAATTCTTATGGGAATTCTTACAATAATAATAGGAGTGTACCCCCTGGTCTTGAAGCCATGCTTAAAGAATTTATTAGTACACAAACTGCTTTTAACAAATCTGTTGAGGAAAAGCTTGATAAAATTGATACTATTGCTTCTAGAGTTGATAGACTTGCCTCCGATGTTAATCTTTTAAAATTGAAAGTTATGCCCAATAATGATATTGATAATAAGATTACTACTACAGCAAATGCCATCCAAGTTAGAATTAATGAGAATATAAGATTAATGGCTGAATTGCGTGCTAGGTGGGATAGAGAAGAAAATGAAAAACTAGCTAAAGAGAATAATGTAGCTAAAGTTTGGACTATTACCACCACTAGTAATGCTAATTCTTCACATGTTGCTGCACCTCCTACTATCAATGGTAATATAATTGGTGTTGGCAATGTTTCTACTCCTAGTGCAAAGCGTACAAAACTCGCTCGAAATTGCTAAAGCTGCTGAAACCGCTTGTGATAAAACTGCTGAAATTTTTTCCAACCTTGGGAACAATGATCCCATTGCTGTAGCTCATAATGATTTAGATTTTGATGATTGTCACATCTCTGAAGTTATAAAGTTCTTACAAAAACTTGCTAAAAGTCCTAATGCTAGTCCTATAAATTTAGCCTTTACAAAACATATTACAAATGCTCTCATAAAAGCTAGAGAAGAGAAACTAAAACTTGAAACTTCTATTCCTAGAAAGTTAGAAGATGGTTGGGAGCCCATCATTAAAATGAAACTCAATGACTTTGAATGTAATGCTTTATGTGATCTTGGTGCAAGTATTTACGTTATGCCTAAAAAGATTTATGATATGCTTGACTTGCCACCATTGAAGAATTGTTATTTGGATGTTAATCTTGCCGATAATGTTAAAAAGAAACCTTTGGGGAGGATTGATAATGTGCGCATTACGGTTAACAATAACCTTGTCCCCGTTGATTTTGTTGTTTTGGATATCGAATGCAATGCATCTTGTCCTATTGTGTTGGGAAGACCTTTTCTTTGAACTGTTGGTGCTGTTATTGATATGAGAGAAGGTAATATTAAATATCAATTTCCTCTCAAGAAAGGTATGGAACACTTCCCTAGAAAGATAATGAAGTTGCCTTTTGATTCTATTATTAGAACAAGTTATGATGTTGATGCTTCATCTCTCGATAATACTTGATTTGCACTTTCTGCGCCTAGCTGAAAGGCGTTAAAGAAAAGCGCTTATGGGAGACAACCCATGTTTTTACTACAGCAATTTTTTTTATATTTGAGTCTTGGAAGTTGTTTACTACTGTAGCAACCTCTCCTTATCATGTTTTTGTGCCAAGTAAAGTTTCTATGTCAAAGTTGATGTTATATTTGAGATCGCTGCGCAGAAACAGCATTGCTGTCTGTCACGAATCTGGGCACAGTTCTCTGTAGAAAATTCGAAAAAATCTGCCAATTTACGAGCGTGATCCTCAGATATGTACGCAACTTTCATTAGTTTTGAGTTTTTCCATTTGAGCAAGTCTGGTGCCAGCTTTAAATTCGTCTTTACGGACTGTTCTGTTTTTGACAGATTCTGCCTTTTATTTCGCATTGCCTCTTTTGCTATGTTGGATTCATTTCTTTGATCCATTAATGTCCAGTAGCTTTATGCAATGTCCAGAAGTGTAAAGAATGTTTGTGTCGCCTCTGAATGTGTGAATTATTAATTGTGCACTAACCCTCTAATGAGTTTGCTTGAAGTTTGGTGTGAAGGAAGTTTTCAAGGGTCAAGAGAGGAGTATGATATACTATGATCAAGAGGAGTGAAAGCTCTAAGCTTGGGGATGCCCCCGTGGATCACCCCTGCATATTCTAAGAAGACTCAAGCGTCTAAGCTTGGGGATGCCCAAGGCATCCCCTTCTTCATCGACAACATCATCAAGTTCCTCCCCTGAAACTATATTTTTATTCAATCACATCTTGTGTTCTTTACTTGGAGCGTCGGTTTGTTTTTGTTTTTGTTTTGTTTGAATAAAATGGATCCTAGCATTCACTTTGTGGGAGAGAGACACGCTCCGTTGTTGCATATGGACAAATATGTCCTTAGGCTTTACTCATAATGTTCAAGGCGAAGTTTCTTCTTCGTTAAATTGTTATATGGTTGGAATTGGAAAATGCTACATGTAGTAATTCTAAAATGTCTTGGATAATGTGATACTTGGCAATTGTTGTGCTCATGTTTAAGCTCTTGCATCATATGCTTTGCACCCATTAATGAAGAAATACATAGAGCTTGCTAAAATTTGATTTGCATATTTGGTCTCTCTAAGGTCTAGATAATATCTAGTATTGAGTTTTGAACAACAAGGAAGACGGTGTAGAGTCTTATAATGTTTACAATATGTCTTTTATGTGAGTTTTGCTGCACCGGTTCATCCTTGAGTTTGCTTCAAATAACCTTGCTAGCCTAAACCTTGTATCGAGAGGGAATACTTCTCATGCATCCAAAATCCTTGAGCCAACCACTATGCCATTTGTGTCCACCATACCTACCTACTACATGGTATTTCTCCGCCATTCCAAAGTAAATTGCTTGAGTGCTACCTTTAAAATTCCATCATTCACCTTTGCAATATATAGCTCATGGGACAAAATAGCCTTAAAAACTATCGTAGTATTGAATATGTACTTATGCACTTTATCTTTTATTAAGTTGCTTGTTGTGCGATAACCATGCTTCTGGGGAACGCCATCAACTATTGTTGAATATCATGTGAGTTGCTATGCATGTCCGTCTTGTCTGAAGGATTGATGACCCACAAGTATAGGGGGTGTATCGTAGTACTTTCGATAAATAAGAGTGTCGAACCCAACGAGGAGCAGAAGGTGTTGACAAGCAGTTTCGATGAAGGATTCACTGTAAATGCTCACAGACAAGTATTCAGGGGGTTTTGATATTGTAGATAAATAAAGTACGAGTAAATAAAATGCGAGAGAAATAATTGCAGCGAGTGGCCCAATCCTTTTTAGCACAAAGGACAAGCCGGTTTGTTTACTTATAATGACCAAACGTTCTCGAGGACACACGGGGATTTTAGTCTAGTGCTTTCGCTACATACAGCTGATTAATCTTCATTGTTTTAATAAGTGTTGTGTGGGTGAACCTATGCTAATGCACCGCCCTTCCTAGGACTAATACATACTTGTGATTATACCCCTTGCAAGCATCCGCAACTACAAGAAAGTAATTAAGATAAATCTAACCACAGACCTTAAACTCGAGATCCTGCGATCCCTCCTGCATCGATATACTAACGGGGGCTTAGGTTTCGTCACTCCGGCAACCCCGCAATTAGCAACCGAATACAAGATGCACTCCCCTAGGCCCATAAATGGTGAAGTGTCGTGTAGTCGACGTTCACACGACACCACTAGAAGAATGACACCACAACTTAAATATCATAACATTGAATATTACTCAACCATAATTCACTACTAGCATTTAGACTTCACCCATGTCCTCAAGAACTAAACGAACTACTCACGAGACATCATATGGAATACAATCAGAGGTGATGTGATGATGAATAACAATCTGAACATAAACCTTGGTTCAATGGTTTCACTCAATAGCATCTACAACAAGTATAGAATAACACCGGGAGAGTTTCCCCTATCAAACAATCAAGATTTAACCCGAATTGCTACAGCGGTGACGAGGTGCAGCGGTGGTGATGGCGGTGTAGATGGTGGAGATGATGATGATGATGATGGAGATGATGTCCCGCTCGATGACGATGGCGATGGCATCGATTTCCCCCTCCGGGAGGGAATTTCCCCGGCGGATTCCTGCCCGCCGGAGAGCTCTTTTCTCTCTGGTGTTCTCCGCCCCGCAGAGGCGGCTGTAACCCCTCGTGAGGTCCTCTATCTGGCTTAGGTTTTCGGGACGAAGGAGTACGCGAAGAAAAGGAGGCGAAAGGGGCTGTGGGGCCCCCAGAGCACAGGGTGGCGCGGCCAGGCCTTGGGCCGCGCCGCCCTATGGTCTGGGCCCACGAGTGGCCCCTCTCTTCTTCCCCTTCGGCTCCCTCCGTCATCTGGAAAAATAGGAATTTACGTGAAATTCCCTTCCACGATTGACCTTCCGAAATATTGCGTTCGACGGTGCTTTTTCCAGCAGAATCTCGGCTCCGTACTTGATCCTCCAATAATGATGAAACATGCAAAATAGATGAAATAACATAAGTATTGTGTCCCAATATGAAATATATCAATGAATAACGACAAATTATGATACCAAATAGTGATGCAAATTGGACGTATCAACTCCCCCCAAGCTTAGACCTCGCTTGTCCCCAAGCGAAACTGAGCTCGATAAACAAGACCACATGTTTATGGAGTGAAGAGTCAATAAATAAAATACGGACAAGAAGCATCATATTCATTTACACAAGACATTCTAGTAAACAACTTCCTCATATAACTCATCTCGAAATAAGTAAAGAGAAATCACAAGTAAAGGTGCATAAGAAATCATAGTTGGTGATGGCAAACTTTGTTCTTGGTCAGAGAACTACTAACAGATTGTACTTCTAAGCAAAGCTTTCATATTAGAATTTATAGCTGAGCCTTCATATTTAAGCATGACAATCTCTTCATAATCATTGAATACTTCAAAGTCATATTCATTCAGATAAAATTGGTACTAAACAAGAAAGTATAAAAGACATGATCAAATGAATCATAGCATAAATGATTGGTTCACAACAACTCAATTGCTTGCTTGAGATAGAGGGAAATAGGTTTACTGACTCAACATAAAAGTAAAAGATAGGCCCTTCGCGAGAGGGAAGCGGGGATTAAATCATGTGCTAGAGCTTTTCAAGTTTTGAAATCATATAAAGAGAATAAAAGTAAGATTTTGAGAGGTGTTTGTTGTTGTCAACGAATGGTAGCGGGCACTCTAACCCCCTTGCCAGACAAACTCTCAAAGAGCGGCTCCCATTTTATTTTATTTTTGGGTGGCACTCCTTCCAACCTTTCTTTCACAAACCATGGCTAACCGAATCCTCGGGTGCCTGCCGACAATCTCATACCATGAAGGAGTGCCTTTTTATTTTAGTTTTATTATGTTGACACTCCTCCCCACCTTTGCTTTCTCAAGCCATGGCTAACCGAATCCTTCGGGTGCCGTCCAACAATCACAAACCATGGAGGAGTGTCTATTTTGATTAATTAATTTGGGACTGGGAATCCCGTTGCCAGCTCTTATTGCAAAGTTATTGGATAAGCGGATGTGCCGCTAGTCCATTGGTGAAAGTTGCCCAACAAGATTGAAAGATAAAACACCACATACTTCCTCATGAGCTATTAAACATTGACACAAATAAGGAGTAATAGTTTGAATAATTTAAAGGTAGCACATGAAGTATTTACTTGGAATGGCAGAAAATACCATGTAGTAGGTAGGTATGGTGGACACAAATGGCATAGGTTTAGTCTAAGGTTATGGATGTATGAGAAGCATTCCCTCTCGATACAGGTCTTTGGCTAGCAAGGTTTGATAGCAAGCATAAAGGTTGAGGGAAACAAACAAATATACATATGATAGAAACAATCATGTATCTTTCTCATAAGCACAAGCAATTTTAACCTTAGAATACTAAGCATAGAGATAATAGAGTAATGTATCTAAGTGTATTTCTCTCTTCTAATTAAACATCAGGGTGTTGTTGCTATTGACCAATGCTAAGTTTGCCAAAACCAAATAGATTTACTTGATGCTCCCAAAGTGATATCAATACTCATGTCAAGAGTAATCATATAATGGAGATTGCAAACTAAAATAAGGTGTGCAAAAAGTAAATGATAAGACTTCTCATTAATATTCCATAACGATAACTCACACCAACGGATACATAGATAACTAACTAAGAGAGATACTTCCACATTGCATACTATTCTATATAATAACTTCCCTACTCATGATATGACACTACTTGATAGTAAAAGATAAAGGTGGTGGTGATGTGATACCGCGGCACTCCCCCAAGCTTGGAACAAACCAAGGGGATGCCAATACCGATGATGAATTACTCCTTCGGTGATGGTGGTGATGGATTCTTCTCGCGCTTCATAAGGATCTCCTTCAGCTTCAGCTTCTCAATCTTGTAATTCTGCACCAAAACCTGAAGAGACTCATTGTTACCCGAGTGTGGCGGTGACGGCCTTGTGCTGAGGTTTGAGTAATATTCCGACGATTCTGCGAAGTCGGCTGGTTCTCCTCCTGAAGTATCTCCACTTCCCTTTTGAGAGCACGATATTGATCACAAAACTCATCAGCAACCCGTATTGCTTCCTCCACACAAGGGAAAGAGTCGAGGTCCGGAGAGCGGGCGGAAGAGCTCCACCGCAAGTTATGAGAAAAGAACGCCCAGTGTTAACCGATCCCACCAAGATTGGCTTACTCCTCGTAGTTTCCCACTCTCCTTTTGCTGATGCTATCTTCTCCTTCTCCTTATTGATCCTTTCATCCATCTCTTCCCTCCAAGGCCCCTTGTCTTTGTTGTTGGAGACCATGGTGCTTCTAGATCAAAACGAATCTGGCAGAAAACAGCTCGAAACAAAACACGACGAGAAAATGATATTACGGACCTCCAGGGGTCCGGGGGATTATATAGCAAATATTTTTACGACAAAAGGAAGATTCCAGGTCGAAAACGAGTCGGAAAGGGGCAACGAGGCGGCCAGACCATAGGTCGGCGCGGCCAGGGTGGGGCCCGCGCCGGCCTATGGTGGCACGCCCTCGTGCGTCTTTTCCACTCCGTTTCGATTCCGTAATTTTTCATATTTTCTAAAAACAGCAGAAATAATGTTCGGAAAGGTAAACGCGGACTTTTTATTACCTATCTTGTTACCTATTCAAAGTCCGGTTCGCGGATTGTCAATTTGTCCTTTGATGAAGGCCTCCGGTGTTTCCACTTGAATAATATCAACATCAACATTATAAGAATCGCCCGAGATATAATGCTTGAGTCTTTGTCCATTCACCACTTGTGTGGCATTGCCTTGGAGAGAGCTAATTTTAATTGCTCCTGAACGATACACCTCCTCAACAACATATGGTCCTTCCCACTTCGAGAGTAATTTCCCTGCAAAGAATGCGAGACGAGACCGATACAATAGAACTTGATCTCCAACATTAAATTCTCTTTTGATGATCCTTCTATCATGCCATTTCTTAACTTTTTCTTTAAAGAGTTTAGCATTTTCATAAGCTTCACTTCTCCATTCATCTAGAGAACTTAATTGCAACAACCTCTTATTACCGGCTAATTTAGGATCTTTATTTAGTTTTCTAACAGCCCAATAAGCTTTGTGCTCTAGTTCTAAAGGTAAATGACAAGCTTTTCCATAAACCATTTTATAAGGTGACATTCCCATAGGATTTTTATAAGCGAGTTCTATAAGCCCATAACGCTTCTTTCAATTTGCTAGGCCAATTCTTTCTAGATTTATTAACGGTCTTACCTAAGATAGCTTTAATCTCTCTATTTGATAATTCTACTTGACCACTAGTTTGAGGGTGATAAGCAGAAGCAATTCTATGATTAATACCATACTTAGCAAGAGTTTTTCTAAAACCTCCATGAATAAAATGAGAACCTCCATCAGTCATAATATATCTAGGTACTCCAAATCTAGGAAATATAATATCTACAAGCATTTTTATAGAGGTCTCACCATCAGCACTTTTTGTAGGTATAGCTTCTACCCATTTAGTAACATAATCAACAGCGACAAGTATATGAGTGTTACCGTATGAAGAAGGGAAAGGACCCATGAAGTCGAATCCCCAACAATCGAATGGTTCAATAACAAGAGTATAATTCATAGGCATCTCATTGCGTCTGGAGATATTACCAACTCTTTGACATTCATCACAAGATAAAATAAATTTCCTTGCATCTTTGAAGAGTGTTGGCCAATAAAAACCTGATTGTAGAACCTTTTGCGCGGTTCTATCTCCAGACGTGATGTCCTCCATAAACACTTCCATGACATTTATTCAATATCTCCTGTTGTTCATATTCAGGAACACATCTTCGCATAATACCATCCACTCCTTCTTTATATAAGTGTGGGTCATCCCAAAAATAATGCCTTAAGTCATAAAAGAATTTCCTTCTTTCTTGAGATTGAAAAGGTTGGAGGCAAATACTTCGAAACAATAAAGTTAGCATAATGCGCATACCAAGGGCTCTCTCGCGAGCTCACCTTTATTACAGCCAATTGTTCATTTGGAAAACTATCATTAACGGGAACAGGATCATAAGCAATATTTTCCAATCTAGACAAATTATCGACAACGGGATTATCGAGCACCTTTCCTATCTATAATATGTAAATCAAATTCTTGCAACGAAGTACCCATCTAATAAGCCTTGGCTTAGCATCTTTCTTTGTCATAAGGTATCTAATCGCGAGCATGATCGGTATGAATTGTAACTTTCGAATCAACAATATAGGGTCTAAACTTATCACAAGCAAAGACTACAGCTAACAATTCTTTTTCGGTTGTAGCATAATTTCTTTGAGCAGCATCAAGAGTCTTACTAGCATAATGAATAACATTTAATTTTTTATCTACCCGCTGTCCAAGAACAGCGCCTACAGCCAAAATCACTAGCATCACACATAATTTCAAAAGGTAAATTCCAATCAGGAGGTTCGACTATAGGAGCAGTTGTTAAGGCTTTCTTTAGAGTTTCAAAAGCTTCCTTACAATCATCATCAAAAACAAAAGGTACATCTTTTTGAAGAAGATTAGTAAGCGGCTTTGAAATTTTAGAGAAATCTTTAATAAATCTCCTATAAAACCCAGCATGACCAAGAACACTACGAATACCTTTAACATCCCTCGGATAGGGCATCTTCTCAATTGCTTCAACTTTAGCTCTATCAACTTCAATACCTCTTTCGGAAATTTTATGTCCCAATACAATTCCTTCATTAACCATAAAGTGGCATTTCTCCCAATTAAGAACAAGGTTAGTTTCTTCACATCTCTGCAAAACTTTATCGAGGTTTCGCAAGCAATTATCAAAAGAATTCCCATAGACGAGAAAAATCATCCATGAACACCTCTACAATACTTTCGCAAAAACCATGAAAAATAGCAGACATGCATCTTTGAAAAGTAGCGGGAGCATTACATAAACCAAAAGGCATGCGCCTATAAGCATAAGTTCCATAAGGACAAGTAAAAGTGGTTTTCTCTTGATCTTTAGCTTTAACGAGCAATTTGTGAAAACCCGAATATCCATCAAGAAAGCAAAAATGAGTATTTTTAGATAACCTTTCTAGCATTTGATCAATAAAGGGTAAAGGGTAATGATCTTTCTTAGTAACTTTGTTAACTTTTCGAAAATCAATGCACATTCTATAACCTACAACTATTCTTTGAGGAATAAGCTCATCATTATCATTAGGCACAACAGTCATTCCTCCTTTCTTAGGAACACAATGAACAGGACTAACCCATCTACTATCAGCAATAGGATATATAATACCAGCTTCAAGGAGTTTTAATACCTCGTTTCTTACCACTTCCTTCATCTTCGGAATTAGACGACGTTGATGTTCAACAACGAGGCTTTGCATCTTCTTCCATATTAATAGCATGTTGGCAAATAGAGGGAGAAATCCCTTTCAAATCATCAAGAGTATAGCCAATAGCTCCTCGGTGTTTCTTCAATATTTCCAATAACCTTTCCTCCTCAATCTCTGAAAGCTTAGAACTAATAATAACAGGATATATTTTCTTATCATCAATATGAGCATATTTAAGATTATCAGGTAAAGGCTTTAAATCAAAAACAGGATCTTCTTTTGGTGGCGGTGTTGTTCCCAAATCTTCCACCGGTAAATCATGCTTGAGAATAGGTTGGCGACGAAAAATTTCCTCAAGCTCATCTCTTTCTTTCCTAAAAGCTTCACTTTCACTATTCTCCAAATGTTGCTGCAAAGGGTTATTAGGAACAAGAACAATAGATGCACTGCTTGCTCCATTTTAAAATCATTACTAGGCAAGTCGGTTTTATAAGGAGTTTTGGTAAATTTAGAAAAGTTAAATTCATAAGGTTCACCAGACAAATCTAGTCAAAATTTTCTCTTTCTTACAATCTATAATAGCTCCACAAGTATTTAGAAAAGGTCTACCAAAAATGATAGGACAATGATCACTAGCGGCAGAACCAAGTACCAAAAAGTCGAGCAGGATATTTAATCTTACCACATAGAACTTCCACATCTCGAACAATACCAATTGGAGAAATAGTTTCTCTATTAGCCAGATGAATAACCACATCAATATCTTCAAGTTCACAAGAACCAATTTCGTGCATAATCTCCGTGTAAAGTTCATAAGGAATAGCACTAACACTTGCACCAATATCACATAAACCATAATAACAATGATCACCAATTCTAACAGATAGCATAGGAACACTAACTTGTTTGGATTTATTAGGATGTGAAACAATATTAGAAGCATCTTCACAGAAAATAATATGACCATCCTCCACATTTTCAGTCACAAGATCTTTAACTATTGCAACAGCAGGTTCAATTTTAATTTGTTCTTCAGGTTCTTTAGGTTTCTTTTCGCTTTTATTAACTGCACTAGATATGATAGAGTACTCCTTCATTTTAGCAGGGAAAGGAGTTTTTTCGATATAAGCTTCAGGAATAACATTATCAACGAGTTTCAACCACTACACATTTGTTTACGGATGAATCAATTTTATCTTTATACGGTTCATGATACTTATCAAAATTCTTCTTAGGCAGTTCATAATGAGAGGCAAAAGCTCTATAAAGATTTGCAACAACTTGGGAATCAAGACCATATGTAGCACTCATATTACGAAATTTATCAGTATCCATAAAAGCTTCAATGCATTTATAATCATAAATTATACCTGATTCTCTATCTTTGTCATTCTCCCATCCTTCGAGTATTTTCTTGGATCCGATCAAGAAGGTCCCTTTTAAACTCTTCTTTGTTGCGTGTAAATGATCAGAACAAGAAGTATCCAGCAAGGTCTTGTCTTGAAAAGAAAGTCTTGCATAGAAATTATCAATAATAACATTGCCAGGAAGCTCATGAATGGGGCATTTGAGCATTAAAGACTTCAATCTCCCCCAAGCTTGGGCAATACTCTCTCCATCATGAGGCCAGAAATTATATATGCGGTTCCGATCTTTGTGAATTTCACTTGGAGGATAAAATTTGGAATAAAATAAAGGCACAATGTCCTCCCAATCAATAGAATCACCATTCTTCGACAATTTATACCAGGTGCGCCGCTTTACCGGACAGCGATATAGTGAATAGTTTCTTCCTAACTTCATTCATAGAAATACCTGCACATTTGAATAACCCGCATAATTCATGCAAAAACAATAAATGATCACCGGGATGGACGGTTCCATCCCCTTCATAGCGGTTATCCATAACACGTTCAATAATTTTCATAGGTATTTTATATGGTACTACTTCCTCACCTGGCGCTTCATCCACTACCGTTGCAGTAGTAGTAGATTTCCCAAATAGAAATTGAAGAGAAGATCTCTCCATAATGATTTATAGCGACGAGCGGAAATAAAATCAGCACAAACGAGTAAAGGTTTTCCTTACCAATTCCACTTACCAATAGCGCTTCACTCCCCGGCAACGGCGCCGGAAAATAGTCTTGATGACCCACAAGTATAGGGGGTGTATCGTAGTACTTTCGATAAATAAGAGTGTCGAACCCAACGAGGAGCGAGAAGGTGTTGACAAGCGAGTTTCGATGAAGGATTCACTGTAAATGCTCACAGACAAGTATTCAGGGGGTTTTGATATTGCAGATAAATAAAGTACGAGTAAATAAAATGCGAGAGAAATAATTGCAGCGAGTGGCCCAATCCTTTTTAGCACAAAGGACAAGCCGGTTTGTTTACTTATAATGACCAAACGTTCCTGAGGACACACGGGGATTTTAGTCTAGTGCTTTTGCTACATACAGCTGATTAATCTTCATTGTTTTAATAAGTGTTGTGTGGGTGAACCTATGCTAATGCACCGCCCTTCCTAGGACTAATACATACTTGTGATTATACCCCTTGCAAGCATCCGCAACTACAAGAAAGTAATTAAGATAAATCTAACCACGAGCCTTAAACTATGAGATCCTGCGATCCCTCCTGCATCGATATACTAACGGGGGCTTAGGTTTCTGTCACTCCGGCAACCCCGCAATTAGCAACCGAATACAAGATGCACTCCCCTAGGCCCATAAATGGTGAAGTGTCGTGTAGTCGACGTTCACACGACACCACTAGAAGAATGACACCACAACTTAAATATCATAACATTGAATATTACTCAACCATAATTCACTACTAGCATTTAGACTTCACCCATGTCCTCAAGAACTAAACGAACTACTCACGAGACATCATATGGAATACAATCAGAGGTGATGTGATGATGAATAACAATCTGAACATAAACCTTGGTTCAATGGTTTCACTCAATAGCATCTACAACAAGTATAGAATAACACCGGGAGAGTTTCCCCTATCAAACAATCAAGATTTAACCCGAATTGCTACAGCGGTGACGAGGTGCAGAGGTGGTGATGGCGGTGTAGATGGTGGAGATGATGATGATGATGATGGAGATGATGTCCCGCTCGATGACGATGGCGATGGCGTCGATTTCCCCCTCCGGGAGGGAATTTCCCCGGCGGATTCCTGCCCGCCGGAGAGCTCTTTTCTCTACGGTGTTCTCCGCCCCGCAGAGGCGGCTGTAACCCCTCGTGAGGTCCTCTATCTGGCTTAGGTTTTCGGGACGAAGGAGTACGCGAAGAAAAGGAGGCGAAAGGGGTTGTGGGGCACCCAGAGCACAGGGTGGCGCGGCCAGGCCTTGGGCCGCGCCGCCCTATGGTCTGGGCCCACAGTGGCCCCTCTCTTCTTCCCCTTCTGGCTCCCTCCGTCATCTGGAAAAATAGGAATTTATGTGAAATTCCCTTCCACAGTTGACCTTCCGAAATATTGCGTTCTGACGGTGCTTTTTCCAGCGGAATCTCGGCTCCGGTACTTGATCCTCCAATAATGATGAAACATGCAAAATAGATGAAATAACATAAGTATTGTGTCCCAATATGAAATATATCAATGAATAACAGCAAATTATGATACCAAATAGTGATGCAAATTGGACGTATCAAAGCACCATGGTCTCCAACAACAAGGACAAGGGACCTTTGAAGGAAAATATTCAAGACCCGGAACTGAAGGAAGAAGACGCAAGAGAGGATGAGGAAGAAGTGGAGGAAGCTCCGCAGGAACACCAGCGAGCCACCGTTGCAAGTATTGGCGTGATATCAAATCCATCCAACATCAAGAGGAGTGCACGAATCGCTACCGGAGGAGCGGTTCCACGTCATTACTTGGCTCCAAGGACATCTTCTCCGAGCAATTACAACCCTTACCGCAATCTAATCTACGATCGTCAAACCGAAAGGACCCCCAAGGTAGTGTTGCCAAGTAATTGGGATATAGATCGTTCGACATTGCGGGAGAGATGAAATCTGAAGGCTGAAGGATGGGGAAACAACTCTAGGAGTTGGAATTCACCACCTGACATGATTATGAGCCGCGTTGAGCACAACTCGGAGATGATTTGCAACCTCACCTATGAGATTGAAGATTTAAAGGAGCTGGTTAAGAAGCTTGTCGAGAAGAATCCATCGCCATCATCACCGAAGGAGTAATTCATCATCGGTATTGGCATCCCCTTGGTTTGTTCCAAGCTTGGGGAGTGCCGCGGTATCACATCATCACTACCTTTATCTTTTACTATCAAGTAGTGTCATATCATGAGTAGGGAAGTTATCTTATGGAATAGTATGCAATGTGGAAGTATCTCTCTTAGTTGGTTATCTATGTATCCGTTGGTGTGAGTTATCGTTATGGAATATTAATGAGAAGTCTTATCATTTACTTTTTGCACATCTTATTTTAGTTTGCAATCTCCATTATATGATTATTCTTGACATGAGTATTGATATCACTTTGGGAGCATCAAGTAAATCTATTTGGTTTTGGCAAACTTAGCATTGGTCAATAGCAACAACACCCTGATGTTTGAATAGAAGAGAGAAATACACTTAGATATACTACTCTATTACCTCTATGCTAATGAGCTTAGTATTCTTAAGTTAAAATTGCTTGTGCTTATGAGAAAGATGCATGATTGTTCTATCATATGTATATTTGTTTGTTTCCCTCAACCTTTATGCTTGCTATCAAACCTTGCTAGCCAAAGACCTGTATCGAGAGGGAATGCTTCTCATACATCCATAACCTTAGACCAAACCTATGCCATTTGTGTCCACCATACCTACCTACTACATGGTATTTTCTCGCCATTCCAAGTAAATACTTCATGTGCTACCTTTAAATAATTCAAACTATACTACTCCTTATTTGTGTCAATGTTTTATAGCTCATGAGGAAGTATGTGGTGTTTTATCTTTCAATCTTGTTGGGCGGACTTTCACCAATGGACTAGTGGCACATCCGCTTATCCAATAATTTTGCAATAAGTGCTGGCAACGGGGTTCCCAGCCCCAATTAATAACTTTCATTAATAATTCTCTTCACATGTTTTGCTCTGATTTATCAGTAAGCAACTTAATTTTGCAATAGACACTCCTCCATGGTATGTGAATGTTGGAAGGCACCCGAGGATTCGGTTAGCCATGGATTGAGAAAGCCAAGGTTGGGGGAGTGTCATCCTTAATAAAACTAAAATACATGTGTAAACAAAAGAGAAGGGGGATGATCTACCTTGCTTGGTAGAGATGCCGTCCCTCATGGGAGCCGCTCTTGGAAGGTTCGTTTGGCAAGGGGGTTAGAGTGCCCGCTACCATTCGTTGACAACAACAAACACCGCTCAAAATCTTACTTTTATGCTCTTTATATGATTTCAAAACTTGAAAAGCTCTAGCACATGATTTAATCCATGCTTCCCTCTGCGAAGGGCCTATCTTTTACTTTTATGTTGAGTCAGTAAACCTATTTCTCTCTATCTCAAGCAAGCAATTGAGTTGTTGTGAACCAATCATTTATGCTATGATTCAGTTGATCATGTCTTTTATACTTAATGAATATGACTTTGAAGTTATCAATGATTATGAGGAGATTGTTATGCTTGAATATGGAAGCCCAGCTATAAATTCTAATATGAAAGCTTTGCTTAGAAGTACAATCCGTTAGTAGTTCTCTGACCAAGAACAAAGTTTGCCATTACCAACTATGATTTCTTATGCACCTTTACTTGTGATTTCTCTTTACCTATTTCAAGATGAGTTATATGAGGAAGTTGTTTACTAGAATGTCTTGTGTAAATGAATATGATGCTTCTTGTCCGTATTTTATTTATCGACTCTTCACTCCATAAACATGTGGTCTTGTTTATCGAGCTCAGTTTCGCTTGGGGACAAGCGAGGTCTAAGCTTGGGGGAGTTGATACGTCCAATTTGCATCACTATTTTGTATCATAATTTGCTGTTATTCATTGATATATTTCACATTGGGACACAATACTTATGTTATTTCATCTATTTTGCATGTTTCATCATTATTGGAGGATCAAGCACCGGAGCCAGGATTCTGCTGGAAAAAGCACCGTCAGAACGCAATATTTCGGAAGATCAAGCTGTGGAAGGAAATTTCACGTAAATTCCTATTTTTCCAGATGACGGAGGGAGCCAGAAGGGGAAGAAGAGGGGAGCCACTGTGGGCCCAGACCACAGGCCGGCGCGGCCCATGGCCTGGCCGCGCCACCCTGTGGTGTGGGGGCCCCACAGCCCCTTTCGCCTCCTTTTCTTCACGTACTCCTTCGTCCCGAAAACCTAAGCCACAAAGAGGACCTCACGAAGGGTTACAGCCGCCTCTGCGGGGCGGAGAACACCAGAGAGAAAAGAGCTCTCCGGCGGGCAGGAATCCGCCGGGGAAATTCCCTCCCGGAGGGGGAAATCGACGCCATCGCCATCGTCATCGAGCGGGACATCATCTCCATCATCATCATCATCATCTCCATCATCTACACCGCCATCACCACCGCTGCACCTCGTCACCGCTGTACCAATTTGGGTTAAATCTTGATTGTATGATAGGGGAAACTCTCCCGGCATTATTCTCTACTTGTTATAGATGCTATTGAGTGAAACCATTGAACCAAGTTTTATGTTCAGATTGTTATTCATCATCATATCACCTCTGATTGTATTCCATATGATGTCTCGTGAGTAGTTCGTTTAGTTCTTGAGGACATGGGTGAAGTCTAAATGCTAGTAGTGAATTATGGTTGAGTAATATTCAATGTTATGATATTTAAGTTGTGGTGTCATTCTTCTAGTGGTGTCGTGTGAACGTCGACTACACGACACTTCACCATTTATGGGCCTAGGGGAGTGCATCTTGTATTCGGTTGCTAATTGCGGAGTTGCCGGAGTGACGAAACCTGAGCTCCCGTTAGTATATCGATGCAAGAGGGATCGTAGGATCTCGAGTTTAAAGGCTGTGGTTAGATTTATCTTAATTACTTTCTTGTAGTTGCGGATGCTTGCAAGGGGTATAATCACAAGTATGTATTAGTCCTAGGAAGGGCGGTGCATTAGCATAGGTTCACCCACACAACACTTATCAAAACAACGAAGATTATTAAGCCACATGAAGCGAAAGTACTAGACTAAAATCCCCGTGTGTCCTCAAGAACGCTTGGTCATTATAAGTAAACAAACCGGCTTGTCCTTTGTGCTAAAAAGGATTTGGCCACTTGCTGCAATTATTTCGCTCGCATTTTACTTACTCGTACTTTATTCATCTGTTACATCAAAACCCCTTGAATACTTGTTTGTGAGCATTTACAGTAAATCCTTCATCGAAACTGCTGCCAACACCTTCTGCTCCTCGTTGGGATCGACATTCTTACTTATCGAAGATACTACGATACACCCCCTATACTTGTGGGTCATCAGCGCGCCATCACCAACTTGGGTCGTCGACATCGCCATCGCTCTACTTCCTCATCGTCATCAACCTCGTCGCACGATGACTACTCTCATGATCGCCATTCGTCCTCAAGCTCCGACTCAAGGCATGGAGATCATCATTGACCTCGTCGCCCGCATGCTCGTCAAGAAGACTCTCGCTCAAACTCAAGGCGCGGAGAGTTCCATCGCCATGCTCGTCCACATGAATGTCCTCAACAAGAACAAGCTCTTCACCAAGATCGTCATCAAGCGGCTCGCCATGCCCACCATGGGCATGACGACCAACCCCACGACAACGTCCTCCACAACATGGAACCGACACCTCATCGTCAAGCCCATGTGGATGCTCAAGACCAAGGTCATCAAGATCCACCAAGGCGTGATCTCCGAAACCATCCTCGCCATGACCAAAGGGGCCGAGGACAACCACAACATGATCAAGATGAGAGGGCCATCATTGGACAACGCCAACAACCTCGTCAAGATCCGCAACAACATCATCAACATGAGCCAAGTGAAGCTAGTGTTCAACTCCACCGCCAACCCAATGCTATGGTTGGCCGTGGAAGACCTCCTCTACCACCCCAAGCCGCAAGAGATGAAGGTTTCCGTCCTCGCCGAAGGAATATGGAAGATGAAGAGAATATGTATGGAAAGCTCAAGTTCAACATGCCCAAGTTCAAGGGTGAAGACGACGCCGAGGCCTACCTCTCATGGGCACTCAAGGTTGACAAGATCTTCCGCATCCACAACTACTCCGGTGCCAAGAAAGTAGCCATGGCCTCCCTTGAGTTTGAAGAGTATGCCAACACATGGTGGGAACAAGTTGTTACTCAAAGGGAAGAAAAGGGTGAACCTCCAATAGACACTTGGGAAGATATGAAGGAGGAGATGCAAGCTCGCTTTGTCCCAACACACTACAAGACCGATCTCTTCAACAAGCTCCAAAAGTTGAAGCAAGGCACCAAGACCGTTGAGGAGTTCTTCAAGGAAATGGAGTTAACTATGATGCGAGCAAACATCCAAGAGTCCGAGAACCAAACCATTGCTAGGTTCTTCAATGGCCTCAACTACCCCATCAAGAGGATTGTAGAGTTCCAACAATACTCCAACATGGTTGAGTTGGTTCACCAAGCTTCCAAGGCCGAGCGTCAAGTGAATGAGGACATCAAGTACTCGAAGTCCAAGCAATACTTCGCCTCCAAACTTGCTACAACAACTCCCACAACAAGTGTCAAGCCAACCGCATCCTCTACACCTTCCAAGCAACCTTCTATCCAAAGTCGCATGAAGCAAATGGTGTCCTCCACCACCTCCTCCAAAGCCTCTACGGGACCCTCCAATGCCACTTGCTTCAAGTGTGGCACTCAAGGCCACAAGTCCTTCGAGTGCAAGAACACCAAGGTTATGATCACTATGGAGAATGGTGACATAGAGACGCTAAGTGAGGGCGAATATGAAGCCCTAGTACAAGCCGTCGTTGCTAATGAGGAAGAGTATGATGAAGAAAGTGGAAAAGACCCTCTCTTATGCACACACACACGACCCAAGCCCTCCACTTGTGGTCACAAGAGTGCTCACAACTCAACCCCAAGCTATGGAAGACCAAAGATGCAACATCTTCCAAACTCGAGCCGGAATTGGTGGCAAGTCAATCAAGGTCATCATCGACGGTGGGAGTTGCCACAACTTGGCAAGCACCGAGTTATGCGAGAAGCTCAACCTCACACTTCGCAAACATCCTCATCCATACCATGTCCAGTGGTTGAGTGACAAGGGCAATGTCAAGATACAACACACCGTCACCGTCAACTTCAAGATAGGCCCCTATGAAGACACTATTGAGTGTGACGTGGTACCCATGACCGTGTGTCACATGTTGCTTGGCCGCCCATGGCAATTTGACAAGAAGGCCATACATGATGGTTATTCCAATGCATACACCTTCAAGGTCAAGGATAAGAAGTTCGATCTTCGCCCAATGACTCCTAGCCAAATCATCGCCGACAATGCGAAGGCTTTAGCGAGGGCACAACACCAAACCCACTATAGTGAGTTGAGAGGAGAGGGAGCGACCCACCAAATGGAGAGTGAAAGCCACCAACCACATATGAGTGAGAGAAAGAGTGTCCTCTTAGCCACAAAAAGTGAGTGGAGAGAAGTGAAAGACAACCCATCCACCACCCTACACTACGTGCTCATTTGCAAGGGCCCCTCGTCGGAGACTAACGACTTAACCAACATTCCTTCGTCTTTGTTCTCTCTTTTGAAGGAGTTCCAAGACGTCTTCCCCGACGAGCTACCTCATGGACTACCACCGCTTCGGGGCATCGAGCACCGCATCGACCTCATACCCGGCGCTCCCCTTCCAAACCGCGCCGCATACCGCACCAACCCCGAAGACACCAAGGAGATTCAACGCCAAATACAAGACCTCCTCGCTAAAGGGTACGTTCGAGAAAGCCTTAGCCCTTGTGCCGTTCCCGTGATTCTTGTGCCTAAACCGGATGAGACGCAACGGATGTGTATGGATTGTCGCCCCATCAATGCCATTACCGTCCGTTATCGCCATCCCATCCCGCGTTTAGACGACATGCTTGATGAATTGAGTGGTGCCACAATTTTCTCTAAGATTGATTTGCGTAGTGGCTACCACCAAATTCGCGTGGCAATTGGTGATGAATGGAAGACGGCATTCAAGACCAAGCTTGGTCTATATGAATGGCTCGTCATGCCATTTGGTCTTTCAAATGCTCCTTCGACTTTCATGCGTCTTATGAATCACATTTTGAGACCGCTCATTGGCAAGAGCGTGGTTGTTTACTTTGATGACATTCTCATCTATAGCAAAACTCTCGAGGACCATGTTCAACATGTGAGAGAAGTCTTATGCATATTGCGCCACGAGAAGCTCTATGCCAACATCCCAAAATGCAACTTTGCTCAAAACAAATTTGTTTTTCTTGGTTTTGTGGTTTCCGCCAATGGAATTGAGGTGGACTCTTCGAAGGTTGATGCCATACATAATTGGCCTACGCCAACCACCGTTGGGCAAGTTCGGAGTTTCCATGGTCTCGCCGGTTTCTACCGCCGCTTTGTGAAATATTTTAGTACCATTGCTTGCCCTTTGAATGAACTTACCAAAAAGAATGTCCCCTTTGTGTGGGGAAAGGCCCGCCTTACCGAAGCTCCTCTTCTTGTTCTTCCAAACTTTGCCAAAACTTTTGAGATTGAATGTGATGCGAGTGGGATTGGTATTGGTGGAGTCCTTATGCAAGATGGAAAACCCGTGGCATATTATAGTGAGAAGTTGGATGGCGCACGCCTCAACTATCCTATTTATGACAAGGAACTTTATGCTTTGGTTCGTGTTCTTGAAGTTTGGCAACATTACCTTTGGCCAAAAGAGTTTGTTATCCATTCGGATCATGAGTCCTTGAAGTATTTGAAAAGTCAACACAATTTGAACAAGAGACATGCTAAGTGGGTTGAGTTCATAGAGTCCTTCCCTTATGTTATCAAATACAAAAAGGGCAAGGAAAATGTGGTTGCGGATGCACTTTCCCGCAAGAATACTCTTCTACTCACCCGCTTGGAGTTTCACATTTTGGGCCTTGAGGAGATCAAAGAACTTTACCCTTCCGACTCTTTCTTTGGACCAATCTTTGCCAAGTGTTCCGTTGACCGAGGATTTGATGATTTCTATTTGCATGATGGCTACTTGTTTAAAGCTAACAAAGTTTGCATACCCGAGTCTTCTCTTCGTAAGTTGCTTTTGCAAGAGTCACATGGAGGTGGTCTCATGGGTCACTTTGGACGCGACAAGACACTATCGATGCTATCCACACACTATTATTGGCCACGCATGAAGAGAGACGTGGAGCGCCTTTGCAACCGTTGCACCACATGCTTACAAGCTAAGTCGACATCCAATCCCTATGGTCTTTACATGCCTTTACCCATTCCATATGCACCTTGGTCGGATATAAGCATGAACTTTGTATTAGGCTTACCAAGAACAAAGCATGGGCATGATTCGATCTTTGTGGTAGTGGATAGGTTCTCAAAAATGGCTCATTTCATACCATGTCATAAGAGCGATGATGCTTCACACATTGCTTCATTGTTTTTCAGGGAAGTGGTTCGCCTACACGGAATACCGGCAAGCATTGTGTCCGATCGAGACGTCAAGTTTATGAGTTATCTATGGAAGTCGCTCATGGCCAAGTTTGGAGTGAAGCTCTTGTTCTCATCGTCCTCGCACCCTCAAACCGATGGACAAACCGAAGTGGTCAATCGAAGCCTCTCAACACTCCTCCGCACACTTGTGAAGAGAAACTTGAAGTCATGGGGAGATTGCCTCCCCCACGCGGAGTTCGCCTACAATAGAGCCAAGCACTCCACAACATTACGGAGTCCCTTCATGATCGTCTATGGATTCGAACCTCCAATGGCACTCGACATACTTCCACTACCTCTTCATGAAAGGACGAACATGGACTTCGACAAACGCACCTCCGCCATGAAGCAACTACATGAAGATACAAGAGCAACCATACAAGAGCATGTCCTTCGCCAAGCTACCCGCCTCAACGCCAAGAAGAAAGAACGAGTGTTTGAAGAAGAAGACCTCGTTTGGATTCACCTAAGGAAAGAAAGGTTCCCTCAAGAACGCAACTCCAAGCTCAAGCCAAGAGGAGATGGGCCTTTCAAGGTACTCAAGCGCATCAACAACAACGCCTACGTCATCGACATACCAATATCAAAGTACTTGGTGAGCAACACGTTCAACATCTCGGATCTCTCCCCATATCATGGAGATGAGGAGGAACAAGAGTCGAGGACGACTCTCTCCCAAGGGGGGGGGGGGAGATGATGTAGCCCCGCTCGCCAACGACACTACATCAAGACCAACAAGTCCCCCAAGTGGACCAATGACACGGGATCGAGCTAAAGCGCTACATGATAATGTGAACTCGCTCCTCACTACCCTCGATCTCGGTACCCCATTGGATGGAATGCTACCTCATGCCGACACGCTTTGTGTTATTAGGTACGTGGAGCATCAAGACCCCGGAGAGGATGTCACACCATGGTCAAGGGAAGGGGAGGAGCAGCTGGTCAAGAAGATGCCCAAGAAGCTGGACCCGAAGACCATCGAAGAGCTCGAAGAAAGAAGAGAAGCTGGCCGGCCAAGGACCCGGTCGACCGGCCCCCAGACCGGAGCATCCGGCCCCAGGCCCGATCAACCGGTCGCCAACCGGGCGTCATACCGGGCGCCAACCGGACGGGATCTGCGACGATTCCGGTTGGCGACCGGTCGACCGGCCCCACGACCGGACCCCCCGGCGCCAGGCCCGGTCTGACCGGCCCCAAACCGGATCCGTCGGGATTTCACCACCAAACTGCCTAAGTTATCCTTTTGCGTACCTTTTCGCCTTGCTGGCCATGTATGCCTATATAAGGACCCAGGACCCCTCCTTTACCCCTTAGACATAATTTTGAGCTTAAACCAACTTTGAGCTTAGTCTTCCTAGGGTTAGCATCCATCTTGGACAAGTATCCCTCTGTAATCAAGGCACTCTTGTTGTTGATTTGTGAATTGTTGAGTGAGATTCTAGTGCAAGGCACTCTCTCTCCCTCACCAATCCCCTTTCTCCAACACCAATCTCTCTCCGGGAATTCTGTCGCGTGCCTCTTCCTTGGAGATTCTATTGGCGTGGTCCATCGAGCCACGAGGGTAAGTATCGGGTGTATCGGGTTGGTGTGCGTGCGTGAGTACCGGTGTTCATCCTGTTCCTCGTGTTCCTCTCGCTCTCCCACCTTTTCCCCTTGGATCTTGGGTCAAATCGCGAGATCGGGCCAAACCCTAGATCTCAGATCTCATCACGAAGCTATCTCCTTTACATTCTGCAATTATATCTTTTTGTTTCTTGTTTTTATTTTCACTAGTTAGGCTTAATGGAAAACAACAACAAAAAATTAGAGATCTTTATAATATTTATCTTGAGTTAGGACATGAGGTGTTTGAAGAGAAAATTAAAAAACCTATGGAGCTTTATATGCATGCTAATGGCAATGTTATTAGTATGAACTCTTTGAACACTATTATTGTTAATGCTATGGAAGAATTTAAGCTTGGGGAAGCTGGTTTTGAGGAGCATGATACTTTTAGTCCCCCAAACATGGAGGAGAAAATTTACTTTGATGATACTTTACCTCCTATATATGATGTTTACAATGATGAATATGATATTTTCAGTCCACCTACTATTGAGGATAAAATTAATTATGATTACAATATGCCTCCTATATATGATGATTATGGTGATGAGAATAATAATGATAGCTATCTTATTGAATTTGCTCCCACTACAATTAATAGTAATGACTATGCTTATGTGGAGAGTAATAATTTTATGCATGTAGCTCATGACAAGAATGTTTTATGTGATAGTTATATTGTTGAGTTTGTTCATGATGCTACTGAAAGTTATTATGAGAGAGGGAAACATGGTTATATGCATCTTAATAATATTAAGTTTCCTCTCTACATGCTGAAAATTTTGTAGTTACTCGAGTTTTATCTTCCTATGCTTGTCACTTTGTTCTTCATGAATTTATTTGTGTACAAGATTCCTTTTCATAGGAAGTGGGTTAGGCTCAAATGTGTTTTGAATTTGCTTCTTGATGCTCTCTTTTGCTTCAACTCTTATTTCTTGCGAGAACATCATTGAAATTACTGAGCCCATCTTAATGGCTATAAAGAAAGCACTTCTTGGGAGATAACCCATGTGTTTATTTTTCTACTGTTTTGTTGTGTCTTGGAAGTTGTTACTACTGTAGCAACCTCTCCTTATCATGTTTTTGTGCCAAGTAAAGTCTCTATAGTAAGGTTGATACTAGATTTGGATTTCTGCGCAGAAACAGAATTGCTGTCTGTCATGTCGGGGGGAAGACCCCGGGTAGGGCAATGGACGCGGAGCGGCCGGCTTGAGGACGGCCGGCTCGCGGCAAAGGCCGGCTGAGGAGCAGCCGGCTGGAGCCGTGGCCGGCTGCCTCGGAAGCCGGCTGGCTCTAAGTCCTAGTCGGCCTGGCTGCAGCCTTCAACGCGCGTAGGCTGGGCCGGCTTCTACAAGCCATATCCGGCCGGGGTTTGTACCTCGGACCGACTCGAGGCTGGCGAGTCTTGCACCGGAAGGAGCTCGGGTAGGTGATCCGGGTTCAAAGGTCCACGCTGACCTCATCTCCCGTAAAGTACGGGGCACGCGCAGAGCGACGGTGCCACGCGCCGGACAGAGCCATCATGGCGTACGTCGGACCGTACGCACTACGAGCATGATGGCGACAACGACACCACCTCGCCATGCCGCCGACCCGAGCAGGCGGATGGGACGTGCCACTACGCTCAACGGCTCCACGATGTCAGCGCCTCGGGAAGGAGCGGGAGCCGGAGCCGGCCGAGCTGGCCACTAGACTATAGGGACTTATATGTAAAGTACCGGTGCCTATATAAGCCGGGCTACCCCCCTCGTGCGGGGGAGGATCGATCACTACTCATTCACTAGTCTTAGCGCTGCCCGTGAGAGAGACCTTCGTCTACCTTAGCCTCTCGGGAGCAGCCGGATATACGGCTCAAGGAGCACCATTGTCTTGTGTTACTATCATATACACTCTAGCGAGGAGTAGAGGTGTTACCTCCATCGGAGGGCCTCGAACCTGGGTACGTCGCCGTGTCGCTCGTGCCCAAACCCGCATCCGGATACCGCCGTGAGACCACAAGGAACCACTTCGATTAGCCACCCTATGGCATATGTCATGACGATACCACGACATTTGGCGCCCACCGTGGGGCCTTCAGCGTCCGCGGCCGGTGTCTTCATCCGGACGGGCCTCACCACCACCACCGGCGAGAGGGTCGCTTCGGGCTTGGTGCGGAGATTCGGCTCCCTCGACTGCGTCAGCGACAACGCTGGCTGCTTCGCCGACCGGCCATTCCCTGCCGGCGGCAACATCATCAGCTTCGGCGGCTTCAACGTCTACGTCGCCACCGTCGCACCACCGCGCTACCCGCGCGAGATCGTGCGCTGTGCAAGCCCTCCCCCGGAGCCGGCGCCGGCCTCACCACCGCCGGCCCCTGCATCATGCGAGGAGGTCATGGCCACCGGCGGCGACGCGGGGGCAAATCCACGCGCATCCGTGGGCCGGTGCTTGGAGCGCGAAGCCGCTGCCGGCGCATCCGCCTCGGGCGCAAAGGCGCCACCACCACCGTCCCGGCCGGGAGGAAGTCCGGGCAAAGCCGAGCACCCCGCTCACGCCCGGCGCCGACCCCACCACCATCGAGAAGGATGCGGAGGAGCACCGCCGGCTCCTCCTCAAGCAAACAAGAAGACTGGCTGCCGCAAAGCGCCAGTGGGAAATCACCCAGCGCGAGTTCAACCGCGCCCACGGCCTCACGCCAGCCGGCGACAACCCAAGCCGAGCCGGCCAGATCCGCCGGAGAGGAGGCGCCCTGGGCGCAGAGATCGCCCGGGACGGCGCGGAATCGCCGGCTCCGTCCGCGGAGCAACCCGTCTACAACACCCCCGACAAGAACATGCTCGCGGGCTGAAGCTGCCGCGGAAGAGCTGCACCGCCTCGAAGGCGCGAGTTACGCCGCCAAGCGAGCGGGTGGCGAGCTGCGCGAAGGCGGCCAACCGGCTGACCAAAGACCCCGGGTACGCCCATGCCCCCGAGCTTCTCATGCTCGTGGCGCTGCAGGCAACGGCCGGGACGGCCCGAGGGACACGGCCGAGTCCGCCTCCCCGCACCAAGCCGGCGCGGCGACTCCCGGAACACCCACGCAAGTTCCGGCCGCACCCGGCCGGCCGCCCGGTGGCAACGGCGGCCGCAGCCGGCCACCATCAAGCCGGCACGACGAAGAAGAGTACGAGAGGCCATCCACCATCAAGCACCGCGCGGCTCCGGAGGCCGGTGGCCGGCGCCACGGCCGGCTCGCTCCCGGCTGGGCCCGCGCGTCGAGCCGGCCGACGCCGAGAGATCGCCTCGGCCGGCTGGTCGAATCCCGCATCGCGGAGGAAGAAGGGCCAGCCGGCCCCAAGTGCTTCGGGCCGCGGATCCTCAACGAGCCCATGATCGACGGCTTCCAGCTCCCCGCGACACGCCCAAGTACGACGGCACGGCCAAGCCGGAGGACCTGGCTGCGGGACTACTCCACCGCGGTCGGCATCGCCAAGGGCAACAAGCGCCGGGCCGTGCGCTACTCCCCCTCATGCTGCTCGGCTCCGCCCGCACATGGCTCAACAACCTGCCGGCCCGGCAGCATCAACGGCTGGCTCGACTTCGAGGACGCCTTCATCGGCAACTTCACCGGCACCTACCGCCGGCCGGGTCGCCCCAACAGCTTGAGATGTGCAAGCGAGGGCGCGGACGGGACGGACCGTGCATACCGACGCGCCGGTGCGAGATGCGCAACTCCTGCGAGGGCGTGCACGAGATCCGAGGCGATCGGCTTCTTCATGGCCGGCTGCCGGCCCAACACCATGCTTTGTGGCACAAGGCTGCGCCGCGATGAACCCAAGACGATGGCTGCCTTGATGGCCATCGCGGATCAAATACACGGCCGGCTGAAGGAACCGGCGGCACGCCGGCTGAGATTTCGCCGGCTCCATCCAGGCGGAACAACAACAAGCCGGCTGAGCACAAGCCGGCCGAGGGCGGCCACCACGGCAGCCGGCGGGACAACTACCGCGGCAAGAGGCACAGCGACCAGCCGGACCGCCGGTACGGCTCCGCCCATGTGGCAGCCATGTCTGACCATGCGGCGGCTGGCGGAAGCCGGCGCCAGAAGCGAACGGACCGGCCACAGAGCCGAAGTACACCTTCGAGCGGATGCTCGACTCGCCGTGCAAGTACCACGGCGGCAAGAACCCCTCCAACCACACCACCCGCGGCCCGCCACTTCATGAAGCGGGCGACGAGCGGCGAGCCACTCCCGCCTCCACCCCCACCTCCACCGGCCGGCGGGCCGGTGGCCAAGCGGCGCAGAAGCCAACAACCTCGAGCACCACGAGGCTAACCAAGTGCACCATGGCGGCCGGTACACTGGCTGAGGATGCCACCTACATCATCTTCACCTCCGAGCCCGAGGACAAAACGAGGCAGCGGCGCCGTTCCCTCGAAGTCAACGCGGTCATGCCGCCGGTCCCCCGAGTACCTAAGCGCGGTCGGAGCGAGGCCATCACATTTGATCGCCGCAACACTCCGGCTGTCCTACCAAAGCCGGGCAGCTACGCCATGGTCCTCGACCCCACCATCGGCACAACCCGGCGCAGCGTGCGCTTCTCGCGTGTCCTCATCGACGGGGGCAGCAGCATCAACATCCTCTACCGCGACACCGCCCGCAAGGCTGGGCATCCGGGAGGCCGAGTTGCGCCCCACCCCCACCATCTTCCATGGCATCGTGCCAGGCCACTGCTGCCAGCCGATCGGCCGGATCACCCTGGAGGTCATGTTCGGCAAGCCGGACAACTTCCGCACGGAGAACGTCGAGTTCGAGGTGGTGGACCTCGTGAGTCCCTACCACGCGCTCTGGGCAGGCCGGCCCTGACCAAGTTCATGGCGGTGCCCCACTATGGGTACACGAAGATGAAGCTACCTGGCCCTAAAGGGGTCATCACCGTAGCCGGCGACTACCGCCGCTCCATGGACTGCGCCACGCAGAGCTCCAAGATGGCCCAGACGCTGGTCATCGCCACCGAGAAGCAGCTCATCCACGACGCCGTCGCCTTGGCTAAGGCCGCGCAGGCGGACATGCCGGCTGTGGGCAACCCAGCTGGGACGACTCACTTCCAGCCGGCCGACAACACCAAGAAGATCCTGCTCGACCCGGCGCAGCCGGACAAGTACGTCACCATCGGTGCCGGCTGAGCAGCAAATAGGAAAGCGAGCTCACCAGCTTCCTCCGTGAGAATCGGGACATCTTCTCATGGTCTCCAAGGGACATGCCGGGTGTCGCGGGGAGTTGGCTGAGCACCACCTCCACGTCGAGCCTGAAGCCAAGCCGGTGAAGCAGCCTCTCGGGCGCTTCGCCGAAGAACGAAGGAAGGCCATCGGTGAAGAAATCGCCCGGCTCCTAGCTGCCGGCTTCATCATGGAAGTGCTGCACCCGGACTGGTTGGCGAACCCGGTCCTGGTTTTGAAGAAGAACGGCTCTCGGCGCATGTGTATCGACTACACCAGCCTCAACAAGGCGTGCCCGAAGGACCCCTTCCCCCTGCCGCGCATAGATCAAGTCATAGACTCGACTGCCGGCTGTGAACTGTTGTCTTTTCTAGATGCTTACTCAGGCTACCACCAGATTCCTTTGAATCCGGCTGATCAAATAAAGACTTCGTTCATTACCCCGTATGGGGTTTACTGCTACACGTCTATGCCATTCGGCTTGAAAAATGCAGGCGCCACCTACCAAAGGTGCATGCAAAAGTGTTTGCAGGATCAAATCGGCAGAAATGTTCACGCATATGTGGATGATGTCGTTGTAAAAACCAAGGAGATGCCTACCCTCCTTGATGACTTGAGAGAAACCTTCACCAATCTGCGAAGATTCCGGATGAAGCTCAACCCGGCCAAGTGCACGTTCGGCGTGCCGGCCGGCCAACTCTCGGGCTACCTCGTCTCTCGGTGAGGAATTGAAGCCAACCCGGAGAAGATCGGTGCCATTGAGAAGATGGAGCTGCCGCAGTGCCTCAAGGACGTCCAGAAGTTCACCGGATGCCTGGCCTCCTTGAGCCGCTTCGTCAGCCGGCTGGGGGAGAAGGCACTGCCCATGTACCAGCTGTTGAAGAAATCGGACAAATTCGTCTGGTCACCACAGGCGGATGAAGCCTTCCGTGACTTAAAGCGCGTACTTTCGACCGCGCCCATCCTCGCGTCGCCGGCTTCGATGGAGCCGATGCTGTTGTACATCGCTGCCACCAATCGTGTGGTTAGCGTCGTCACGGTGGTGGAGCGCAAAGAGCGAGCAAGGAGCGGTCGGTCCGGCGCCCAGTCTACTATCTCAGCGAGGTGCTTGTCCCGATCAAACGCAGAACTACCCCCACTACCGGAAGGTCACCTACGGCGTGTACATGGCGGCCAAGAAGCTCAAGCACTACTTCCGGGAGCATCTCATCAAGGTGGTGGCCACGGCACCCTTGGCGGAAATCATTGGCAGCAAGGACGCCAACGGCCAGAGTCGCCAAGTGGGCCTCGGAGCTAGCCGCCCACACCATCATCTACGAGCCGCGCACGGCCATCAAGTCGCGAGATCCTCGCGGACTTCTTCGTCGGCCGGGCCGAGATGCAATACACTGCCGCCTGTGCTCGATTCCACGCACCGGAAGGCGCACTTCGACGGCTCGAAGATGCGAAACGGCTTGGGAGCCGGCATCGTCGTCACTTCCCCCAAGGGAGATCGGCTGGACTACGTCCTGCAGATCCACTTCGCCGCATCCAACAATGTGGCGGAGTATGAAGCGCTCATCCATGGGCTGAAGCTGGCCAAGGAGATCGGCGTGCGTCGCATCCTGCCGCCCGGCGACTCCGACTTGGTTATACGGCAAGCATCGGGCGGCGGGACGCGAAGGACGCCAACATGGCCTCATACCGCTTCCACGTCCAGCAGCTATCCGGCTTCTTCGATGGCTGTGAATTCCACCATGTGCCACGAACAAACAATGAGGCGGCAGACGCCCTATCCAAGATTGGCTCAACCCGGCAAGCCATTCCGCCGGGCGTTGCCTTGGCGATTCTCAAGAAACCGTCCATCATACCGTCACCGGACTCGGATTCCATATTCGTGCCGGCTGACCCGGGGGCTTCTCGGCCGAACCCGGGGGCTTCATTGCCCAAGTCGGGGGCTCACCAGCCAAACCCGCCGGCTTCTCAGCCGAACCCGGGGGCTTATCGGTCCAACGCGGGGGCTTCTCAGCCAAACTCGGGGGCTTCTCAGCCAAACCCGCCGGCTTCACAGCCGAACCCGGCGACCACGCGGTCGAAACCGAAGCTCCGAAGATGGAGGCCTTGGTGGTCAGCGTATTTGAAATAAAATGCGTACCATCATGGGCACAAGAATTCCTCTCCTACCTCACCGATGGTGTGCTGCCCAATGACGGGGGTTCAAGCCGAGGCAGATTGAGAGAAGGGCCAAGGCCTATACAATCATCAACCACGAGCTGTACAAACGCAGCGTAAGTGGGGTGTTCCAGCGGTGCGTCGAGCCGGCTGAAGGGATTGAGCTCCTACGGGAAATCCACCAGGGAGAGTGTGGCCACCACGCCTCCTTCAGAGCCATAGTGGCCAAAGCCTTCCGGCACGGTTGTTACTGGCTGACTGCACTCAGAGACGCAGAAGACTTGGTGAAGAAGTGCAACGGCTGCCAGCGCTTCGCAAAGCAGAGGCAAACGCCGGCTTCCGCCCTAAAAACCATCCCCATTACCTGGCCGTTTGCCGTATGGGGCTTGGATATGGTGGGCCCATTCAAGACAGCCCAGGCGGCATGACACATCTCTTGGTGATGATTGATAAATTCACTAAGTGGATCGAAGCCAAGCCGATCAAGAAGGCTGGACGGCTCCACAGCCGTCACATTCCTCAAGGAGATAATCGCGAGATACGGCTACCCGCATAGCATCATCACCGACAACGGCAGCAACTTCGCCGAAGGCATTTTCAAGCGCTACTGTGGGGAGATGGGAATCCGAATGGACCTATCATCCGTAGCACACCCGGAGACCAACGGCCAAGTGGAGAAGGCAAATGGCTTGATCCTAGCCGGCATCCGGCCCCGGCTGGTGGAGCCGCTTGAGCGCTCAGCCGGCTGCTGGATTGAAGAGCTGCCCAGGCGTGCCTGTGGAGCTCGCGCACAACACCTAACCGCTCAGTTGGCTTCACACCCTTCTTCCTCGTATACGGGGCCGAAGCCGTCCTGCCGACTGACATCGAGCACGACGCGCCAAGAATCAAGCTATACACAGAAGCCGAAGCCAAAGAAGCTCGCGAAGATGGAGTCGACCTGGTTGAAGAGGTCCGGCTGATGGCCGAATCCAGTCTGCCGTATACCGAGCAAAGCCTCCGTCGCTATCACAGCCGGAAGGTCAAGTCCTTAGCATTCCGAGAAGGAGACCTAGTGCTCCGGCTGATCCAACGGACAGCCGGACAGCATAAACTAGCATCCCCATGGGAGGGTCCCTTCATCGTGAGCAAGGCAGTAGGCAATGATTCCTACTATCTCATAGATGCCCAAGAGGCCAAAAAGAACAAGGCGAGCAAAGCGACGAGGAGACAAAACGTCCCTGGAACGTCAGGTTGCTTCGACCATTTTACACTTGAGAGCAGGAATGTATGTATCCCTTGTACCCCTTTTGTAAGTTATGAAAAAGCATGCGCCGAGAGCGCCGTTTCCGACAAGTTTTTCGCGCACTCTACTTCGTTTCGCCAATTGGCTTGAACCCTTTCACGCGACGGCTTAGTAACGTGATCCGATTTCCGACAACCGGCTTCCGACCAGGCTACGTGACCGCAACCCGGCTGTCCGGCTGGCGGGAGTAAGGCCTAGGGAACCGGCACGCGAAAACGACTAAGGAAAGAGTAAAGCGAGTTGACTTGCAACTTTTCATAAAAGTGCCGGACTGCCGAAATCGACTCATTCGACTGAAATACTATCGGCCTCACCCAGCGGCACGCTCTTGATCCGGCGACGGATCGCAAGTCGGACGTACGACCGGCAAGATCACAGCCAAAGAGTGGGGCGGATGGGAAAAAGCGAATAAGTTGGAAGAAAGCAAGCCGGCACACAAATGATTAACAAACACACTAAAGTGCATCATAATAAAAAGGCGATAATATTGTCATTACATAGGCACCCGGCATTCCGGGGATTTAATAATCTGGTTTGGCAAAAGCAAAGCTGCATGAGCAGGAAAGCCTAAGCACCGGCTGGAGGAGGACCAGCCGGATCATTAGCAGGAGGCGGAGACTCCATCTCGATCTCCTCGTCTTCAAGCTCCTCCTCCTCATCAGAGTGAGGGTTCGGGTCCGCGACGAAGAGGCTCTTGTCGACGAAGTCGGCGATGGCGCTGGCTCGGGCAAGTCGGGCGGCCTTCTGTTCGGCTGAGAGCTCGTCCTCCACGCCGGCTCGCCGATACTCGAGCTGCCCCAGGTCCACCTCGTTGTACCAGGAGAGGACAAAGGACAGCGCCATGTCGGCGCCAGCGCGCGTGGCAGACTCCTTCCAGTCGAGGAAGCGATCCGGCGCCCGCTCGATCAAAGAGGTGAGGCTGGAGATATCTTGCGGCACCGCCTCCGCGGGCCACAGCATCGGGACCAGCTCCTCAGCCGCCTTCCGGAGCTCCCAGCCAAACTTGGTGATGGGCTCGACGCGGGCAGCCAGGGACGACATGTAGTCCTCCATGGTGAAGCACTCCGAGCTGCCCTCGCCAGTCGCCCGCCTCCTGGACTCGCGCGCAACGCCAACGGCCGCCAAAGCCGCATCCTGCGTTTCCGGGAAGGCCGCTGCAAGAAGGAAGCATGTCAGAAGTCATCAAAGCCGAAATAAGCTGAAAAATGCAAATTTTCGAAGTCCTAAAGTAAGACTGGCGGCAGCCGGCACGAACCGACTGCCCCAGCCCGAAGATGGAGATTCTGAAGCTCTAAAGTGAGGCGGCGGCAGCCGGCACGAACCGAGCCGCCTCTGACCCGAAGATGGAGATTCCGAAGCTCTAAAGAAGGACTGGCGGCAGCCGGCACGAGCCAACTGCCCCCAGCCCGAAGATGGAGATTCCGAAGCTCTAAAGAAGGACTGGCGGTAGCCGGCACGAGCCAACTGCCCGCAGCCTGAAGATGGAGATAGCGAAAAAGATAAGTTTCTGCAGCCGGATACCAACGGAGGCTAGCAGCCGACAGCCGAAAGCCGGCAAAGGGAAGGGAACATAAAGACACTCACCCGAAAAACCGCGATCAAGCGCGCCAATCAGGTCCGTCCAATGCTTGGCAGTGGACGTCAGCTCCGCGGACTTGGTGGTGACCTCCTCCTGAAGCGCAAGCCGCTGCTCCTCCACCTGGGTCAGCCGCCGGCTCAGATCCTCCACCTTCTCCTTCTCAGCCGTCCTAAGGGAGGCGAGCTCGGTGAGATGGTTCTTCTCCAGCAAGCGCAGCCGTGTCAGCTCCCTCTCAGCCACCTTGAGCTTGGCGGCTGCAGATCGGCCCGCCTCCTCGCTCTCGGCGCACTGAGCGCGAGCAACCCGGAGATCCGCCTCCAGCTGCGGGACCTTGGCGGCCTCACCTGCGAGGCAGCCGGAAAGAAGTGTCAGCCAACAAAGACAAAAGAAAGAAGACATCGAGCCGGAAGAAGCAAGAGCTTACCCTTGACGACTTCCAGCTCACGAGCCAAGGTGGCCCGCTCAATCTTGGCCTTGTGATAGCTGGTTACCACCTTGTTGTACAAGACGGTGCGTCGCTCGTCGACCGCCTGAAAAAGAGTCAACCGTTTAGGCGAAACCTGGGCCGGCTCCGAGCAGCCGGCCCATGCCTCGGAGGGCTACCAGGATAACAATAAAATTGCAGAAAATAAGATGAGAAGCCACCTACCTTGTCAGCATCCTCCAGCGTCGACAGCTGGGCCATGACCTCGGCGGCTTTGTTCTTCAAGCTGGCTCGGTAGCCAGAGAAAAGCATCTTCAAGGGCGCCGTGCCAGGCTGCCCCTCCCGACTGATCACCTCGCAGGAGTCCGCCTGGTGCCAGGCCTTCTCCATGGTGCCAGCCGAGCCGAAGCTGGAATCCGAGGCGGACGGCACGCGCGCCAGCCGGGCACCCTTGGCCACGTGAAGGCTAGTGGGCGACACCGCCGGGGCCTTCGTCCTCACCAACGCCCGGGAGTCGGCGTCCTTAGCGCGCGCCGGCTCCTCCCGCTGCGGCTCCTTCCCAGCCGGCTCCGCCCTCGGCGGCTCCGAAGCCGGAGGCGGCGCGGCTGGCCCGGTGGGAACCACCTCCGGCTCCTCAGGCGGCGCAGCTCCGCCGGCTCCAGCTCCTGCCGCTGGTGGCACACCTCGGCCAGCTCCAGCCGCCGGCCCCAACAGCGGCGCGCGGTGTGGAAACAGGTCGCCAAGAGTGGGCCCCTGGGTCGACTCGCCCTGGGCGCCCCGGCCTGGCGCTGAAGGAGGCGCAGCCGAAGAAGACGCCCCCGCGGCAGGCGGCGTAGCCACAGGCGGCACAACAACAACGGGCGGCGCACGCGCAAGTATCGAAGGCGGCGGCGTCGGCTCCCTCTGCCGACGAGGCGGCGGCGCAACACGAGCAGCCGGCCCAGAGGCACCGCCCTGGGTGAACTTTATGGCGGCCCTAGTCAAACAAACAAAAGAAGTTGAGTGCAAAGTAAGGAAAGAAAAGGAATCAAACAATGAAGAAAACAAAAAGGACTTACCCGGCCATCTCCGGGACCTTCTTGGGCCCTTGCTGGCGCTGTCTCTTGGCCCGGCTCTCCAGCTTGGCCGTGCTCCCGCCGGCGGCTCGCTTCTTCTTCTGGGGCGCGGAAGTCGTCGAGGCGGCAGGCGGCCTCGTGCGCAGAGGCACCGCCCGGATCGGTCCCGTGGTGGACGTGGCCGGCTCCTCCTCCTCCTCCTGCTGCTCCGGCGAGGGCGGCGGGTTGTGCTCCCCTTGGCCGCCCTGGTCGGGCACCACCGGCAGGTCATCATCGCCGGCTTGGTCGCCGGCTTGGTCAGCCGGATCCACGTGATCCGGCGTCCAGATCTTGTGCGCCAAGTCGCCGTCCTCGATACCTTGGCGGGGGAAAATCTGGAAAGCAAGAACAGATGAATAACAAGTGGGCCACGCAGCCGCAAGTCGAAAGGCGCAAGCCGAAACATCAACTTACCAGCTCGGGCGGCGTGGTCCAGTCGTAAGGCGGCAGCCCCCACTCCTAGGCTTCCGGCATGTTGGCCTTGGTGATGTTGTTCACCCGGTGAGCAACTTGGGCCTTGGTGAGCGCCACCTTCGACGTCCGGGTCGGATCCAGCCGGCCGGACATGTGCCCGATCTTGTGGACGCGGCCCTGGAGTGGCAGCACCCGGCGCTCCATGTAAGTGCAGAGGAGGTCCTCGGCGCTCACCCGGCGCTCCAAGAAGTCCCACAGGAGGTTGACCTCCGCGTCCGGATCCGCCGACTTGGCGTTGTGACCCCAGTTGAGCCGGGTGGTCGGAGGAGCCGGATTGTACTCCGGCAAGTTGATCCAGTCGAAGGCTGGGTTGGCGTTCTTCACGTAGAAGAACGACATCCGCGGTTCTTCACCGAGTCGACAGTCGGAATCTTCGGGAAGAGCGAGCCGGCGCGGGGATATATGGAGGCGGCGCCGCAGGTCCTCAGGCGGCCCTCAGTCATTTGCGACTTGAGGTAGAAAAGCCGGCTCCAGAACTCCACGTCTGGCCACAAGCCGGCGTAGCCCTCCATGAAAGCCACGTAGCAGCTAAGGAGGACGCAGGCGTTGGCCGGCAAGTGGTGAGGTTGCAGACCGAAGAAATCCAGAAATCGGCGGAAGAAGCGCGAAGCCGGCAGACCCAGCCCGCGGTCAAAATGCGCCCCGAAGACCACGCGCTCGCCGGGTTCCGGCGTGGGCTCGTTCTCCTCGCCGGGCGTCCTCGTGATCACCTCCCGAGGAATCCGGCGGAGGCGCACCAGACGCTCAATGTCGTCGTCGTGCATATAAGACCCCCTCCACGAGCCGCTCGGTTGAGCCATGGACGGAGAAGAGGAGGAAGAAGACCAGGAGAGATCAAAGGGCGAGGAGGAACCGCTTCTCACCGGAGGAGAGCGCGGTGGCGACGAGCGCAGCGTCGAGCCGCGGGCCCCGTGGCGCCGGCTTGGCGCGCGAGCGGCTGTCGAACGGCGGAGAGTTCCGGCCGCGTAGGATCGCCGGAGTTCGCCAGGAGGTCGCCGGGGAAGAAGCGACGGCGTGCGAGAGCGCTCGGATGGAGTGAGAGAGAGAATAGCGAGCGAGAGCGAGGAAGAAGAAGAAGGGTGCCTCGTACCGCACCGGGGGCATTTATAGCCGCCCGGCGCGCCGGTTGCGTGGCCACGTGGCGATCGTGGGCCACGTCGGGATTTACTGCGGCCATAACTGCCCCCACGACTGCTGCGGTTACCAGAAACCGCCGCGCCACTTCCCCACGACCGCACCGGATCCGGAGGAGACAGCGATGTGACTATACGAAACGGCCACGCTGACCAAGCCGTCAGAACGGTCAAGTCGGGCGCAGGACTCGAGGCGGCGGAGACGCCGGTGCGCCCAAGCCGGAGCCGGACGATAAAATCGACCCGGCCCCAAATTCTGGCAACAAGCCGGAAGCATCATCAGCACTTAAGAAAAAGTGGAAACAACAGGAGCAAAAAAGGCGTCCGGCTGGAGGAAGCCGGACGAGGCGAGCCGGGCGAGGGCGCAGCCGGCTGAATGAAAATTCTCAGCTAGCCCCTCCAGGAGCCGCCAGGTGCAAGCGAGAGATATACAAAAGCCAGGGAAACCTGCCTAGGTCCTTCTTAACGCAGGACCTTGCCAGCTTCGGGGGCTAATGTCGGGGGGAAGACCCCGGGTAGGGCAATGGACGCGGAGCGGCCGGCTTGAGGACGGCCGGCTCGCGGCAAAGGCCGGCTGAGGAGCAGCCGGCTGGAGCCGTGGCCGGCTGCCTCGGAAGCCGGCTGGCTCTAAGTCCTAGTCGGCCCTGGCTGCGGCCTTCAACGCTATAGCTGGGCCGGCTTCTACAAGCCATATCCGGTCGGGGTTTGTACCTCGGACCGACTCGAGGTCGGCGAGTCTTGCACCGGAAGGAACCGGGTAGGTGATCCGGGTTCAAAGGTCCACGCCGACCTCATCTCCCGTAAAGTACGGGGCACGCTGTAGAGCAGCGGTGCCACGCGCCGGACAGAGCCATCATGGCGTACGTCGGACCGTACGCACTACAGAGCATGATGGCGACAACGACACCACCTCGCCATGCCGCTGACCTGAGCAGGCGGATGGGACGTGCCACTACGCTCAACGGCTCCCTGATGTCAGCGCCTCGGGAAGGAGCGGGAGCCGGAGCCGGCCGAGCTGGCCACTAGACTATAGGGACTTATATGTAAAGTACCGGTGCCTATATAAGCCGGGCTACCCCCCTCGTGCGGGGGAGGATCGATCACTTCTCATTCACTAGTCTTAGCGCTGCCCTGTGAGAGAGACCTTCGTCTACCTTAGCCTCTCAGGAGCAGCCGGATATACAGCTCAAGGAGCACCATTGTACTGTGTTACTATCATATACACTCTAGCAGGAGTAGAGGTGTTACCTCCATCGGAGGGCCTCGAACCTGGGTACGTCGCCGTGTCGCTCGTGCCCAAACCCGCATCCGGATACCGCCGTGAGACCACAAGGAACCACTTCGATTAGCCACCCTATGGCATATGTCATGACGATACCATGACATGTCACGAATTCGCGTCCTTCTCTCTGTAGAAGAATCAAAAAAATCTGCCAATTTACGTGCGTGATCCTCAGATATGTACGCAACTTTCATTAGTTTTGATTTTTTCCATCTGAGCAAGTTAAGTGCCTCAGAAAAATTCGTCTTTACGGACTGTTCTGTTTTGACAGATTCTGCCTTTTATTTCGCATTGCCTCTTTTGCTATGTTGAATGGATTTCTTTGTTCCATTAACTTTCAGTAGCTTTAGGCAATGTCCAGAAGTGTTAAGAATTATTGTGTCCTCTCTGAACATGTGAATTTTGATTATGCACTAACCCTCTAATGAGTTTGCTTTAAGTTTGGTGTGGAGGAAGTTTTCAAGGGTCAAGAGAAGAGGATGATATAATATGATCAAGAAGAGTGAAACGTCTAAGCTTGGGGATGCCCCCGTGGTTCATCCCTGCATATTTCAAGAAGACTCAAGCGTCTAAGCTTGGGGATGCCCAAGGCATCCCCTTCTTCATCGACAACTTATCAGGTCACTTCTAGTGAAACTATATTTTTATTCCGTCACATCTTATGTACTTTACTTGGAGCGTCTGTGTGCTTTTATTTTCGTTTTGTTATTTTCATTCTCTGAATAAATCGGATCCTACCATGCTTGTGTGGGAGAGAGACACGCTCCGCTTTTTCATTTGAACACTTGTATTCTTAGTTTTGCTTTAATGTTCATGGCGAAGCCTGAAAACTGCTTCGTTAATTGCTATTTGGTTGGAATCAGAAAATTCTTCACATGGTTTTGAATAATTTGATACTTGGCAATTGTTTTGAGCTCTCATAGATCATGTTTAAGATCTTGCATCATGAAGTTTAAATCTATTAGTGAAGAACTACCATAGAGCTTGTTGAAATTTTGTTTGCATGATTGATCTCTCTAAGGTCTAGATATTTTCTGGTAAAGTGTTTGAACAACAAGGAAGACAGTGTAGAGTCTTATAATGCTTGCAATATGTTCTTGTGTAAGTTTTGGTGTACCTGTTCATACTTGTGTTTGCTTCAAACAACCTTGCTAGCCAAAGCCTTGTACTGAGAGGAAATGCTTCTCGTGCATCCAAACACCTTGAGCCAAAACCCATGCCATTTGTGTCCACCATATCTACCTACTATGTGGTATTTTTCTGCCATTCCAAAGTAAATTGCTTGAGTGCTACCTTTGAAATTTCATTCCTTTGTCTTTGCAATATATAGCTCATGGGAAAATAGCTTAAAAACTATTGTGGTGATGAATATGTAGCTATGTATTTTAGTTCTTATAAGTTGCTTGTTGAGCGGTAACCATGTTTCTGGGGACGCCATCAACTTTTTACACCTTTGTTGAATATCTTGTGAGTTGCTATGCATGTTCGTCTTGTCTGAAGTAAGGGTGATTTATCAATGATCAAATGGTTTGAGTATGCATATGTTAGAGAAGAACATTGGGCCGCTAACCAAAGCCATGTATCATGGTGGAAGTTTTCAGTTTGGACATTAAATTCTCAATCTCTTATGAGAATATTATCTGTTGTTGAATGCTTATGCATTAAAGAGGAGTCCATTATCTGTTTTCTATGTTGTCCCGGTATGGATGTCCTAAGTTGAGATCTATTAAAAACGAGAAATCAAATGCGATTTATCTCCTTGGACCTTTGTACAGGCGGCATAGAGGTACCCCTTTGTGACACTTGGTTGAAACATATGTTATGCAATGATAATCCATGTAAATCCAAGCTAATTAGGACAAGGTGCGGGCACTATTGGTATTCTATGCATGAGGCTTGCAACTTGTAGGAAGTTTTATGCATATCACATATGAATTATTACTACCGTTGACAAAATTGTTTCTATGTTTTGAAAATAAAAGCTCTAGCACAAAAATAGTAATCCATGCTTCCCTCTGCGAAGGGCCATTTTTTTACTTTATGTTGAGTCAGTTTACCTACTTCTTTCTATCTCAGAAGCAAACACTTGTGTCAACTGTGTGCATTGATTCTTACATGTTTACTTATTGCACTTGTTATACTACTTTATGTTGACAATTATCCATGAGATATACATGTTACAAGTTGAAAGCAATGGCTGAAACTTAATCATCCTTTGTGTTGCTTCGAAACCTTCTATTAAGAATCTATTGCTTTATGAGTTAGCTTTTATGCAAGTCTTTTTGATGCTTGTCTTGAAAGTACTATTCATGAAAAGTCTTTGGTATATGATTCAGTTGTTTAATCATCATTTTTACCATTGCTTTGAATCACTTCATTCATCTCATATGCTTTACAATAATGTTGATCAAGATTATGTTGGTAGCATGTCACTTCAGAAATTATTCTTTTTATCGTTTACCTACTCGAGGACGAGTAGGAACTAAGCTTGGGGATGCTTGATACGTCTCCAACGTATCTATAATTTCTGATGTTCCATGCTAGTTTTATGACAATACCTACATGTTTTATTCACACTTTATATCGTTTTTATGCATTTTCCGGAACTAACCTATTAACAAGATGCCGAAGTGCCAGTTCCTATTTTCTGCTGTTTTTGGTTCCAGAAATCTTACACAGGAAATATTCTCGGAATTGGACGAAACGAAAGCCATACTTCCTATTTTTCACCGAAGGTTCCAGAGAGCCAGAGAGAGACCAGAGGGGAGCCCTGGGGGCCCCACCCCACAGGGCGGCGCGGCCAAGGGGGGGCGCGCCCCCCTATGGTGTGGGACCACCAGGACTCCACCGAGGCCGCCCTTTCGCCTATATATACTCTCCGTCTCGAAAACCCTAAAAACATAAGCCACGGGACGAGAAAAGTTACGCAGCCGCCGCCATCGCGAAGTCAAGTTCGGGGGACAGAAGTCTCTGTTCCGGCACGCCGCCGGGACGGGGAATTGCCCCGGAATCCATCTCCATCGACACCACCGCCATCTTCATCGCCGTTGCTTGTCTCCCATGATGAGGAGGGAGTAGTTCTCCCTCGAGGCTGAGGGCTCTACCGGTAGCTATGTGGTTAATCTCTCTCTCATGTACCTCAATACAATGATCTCATGAGCTGCCTTACATGATTGAGATCCATATGATGACCTTTGTATCACTATTAATCTATGTGCTACTCTAGTGATGTTATTAAAGTAGTCTATTTCTCCTTCATGATGTAATGGTGACAGTGTGTGCATCATGTAGTACTTGGCGTAGGTTATGATTGTAATCTCTTGTAGATTATGGAGTTAACTATTACTATGATAGTATTGATGTGATCTATTCCTCCTTTCATAGCTTAAAGGTGACAGTGTGTATGCTATGTTAGTTCTCGGTCTAAATTGCAATGGTCTATTATGCACTCTAGAGGTTACTTAAATATGAATTCCGTATTTTGTGGAGCTTGTTAACTCCGGCTTGAGGGAGCTCTTGTAGCCCTACACAATGAATGGTGTTTGTTATCAAACAAGAGAGTGTGGATGTAGCACAAGTGAGGAGAAGTTATTAATTTATTATGTGATCAATGTTGAGAGTGTCCACTAGTGAAAGTAGGATCCCTAGGCCTTGTTTCCAAATACTGCAAACATCGCTTATTTACTGTTTTACTGCATCTTTACTTCCTCAATATTACCACCATCTATACCACCTGTGTTTTACTATCTCTTCGCCGAACTAGTGCGCCTATACATCTGACAAGTGTATTAGGTGTGTTGGGGACACAAGAGACTTCTTGTATCTTAATTGCAGGGTTGCTTGAGAGGACTATCTTTGACCTCTACCTCCCTGAGTTCGATAAACCTTGGGTGATTCACTTAAGGGAAACTTGCTGCTGTTCTACAAACCTCTGCTCTTGGAGGCCCAACACTGTCTACAGGAAAAGAAGCATGAGTAGACATCAGTATACCCCTGGACAACATCAACATAACACTCTGTTAGCATTTTATGTTAGTATCCCCTGGAGAGCATCAACATAGCACTTCTAAGATCTCATACTAATTGATTTCATTAGCAACCATTATGTGGATTGTGTTGCATATTTCTCCCTCTAGATGATAATTATGTACTTAAAATGGTGTGAACTTGGATATTGGTTAGTGTTAAAATGTTGGATTCACCATATAGAATTTACAGCCATATATAAATGAATATTGGTTAGTGTTAAAATGTTGGATTCACCATATAGAATTTACAGCCATATAGGAATGAATATTGGTTAGTGTTAAAATGTTGGCGGTTGCGCGAGGGCGCTGTGTGTGTTGTCCGTTTGGGTTCAGAGGAGATGTCGGATATCGAGATTCCTAAGTAGGCGCCAACCCGATATGCTTGTGCGGATTTTGGTTGCATATCGGGGATAGAAATTCATCAATGTATGGATATTTCTATTATTTTAACCGTGAATATGGTTGTGAACTTGAAAGTGCATAGAGCCCCCATGTGTGGTTTTGGTAATTAATGACAATCCCTATGGACTAATGTTTGCATTAAGTTATATGTGTAGGAGTTGTCCATATGCAATGCTTGAACCATAAGTTGGCGTCAAGGTTGCAATATGAAGAAATGAGGCAAGTTCAAGATGAGTCAACTCGAAGAGCTCACATGCTTGAAGCTTGCCATTCATATGTGTTCATGGATATGTGAAGATGCACCTAAGAAGAAGCTCTCCCATAGTGGATTATGGGGGAGCAATCCGCAAGACTTCATCAAGCAAGCACAATCAAGAAAGGCGTTCCATCTCGTGGCCAAGATCGTCATCATCGAGCTCAAGTGGAATGCGCAAGGTTAAGGTTTGCTCTTGATAGGGTTTCTTTCTTACCGGTCTCATGGTTTAGTTGGGAGATCGGTTTATAGGCTAAGTGTCGTACTATCAAGAGGCTCTCGAGTAAGTAACTCGATCGTATCGTTCGGAGTGTGGTCAAACCTTTGCATCCTTGCATCATATCTCTTGGTTGTTATTTGGATCTTATCCATGTGGTGTTTTAGAGCTTGTGGTTATTTCCATGACAAGCTCTAGTTCATCGAAAACGGATTTCGCATAGATCACTTATTACGTTTTCGAGTTTGGTGATTTTCTTGATTTCTCGTATTGAGGTGTTGCAGTTCTAAAATGAATAGAAAATCATCCCCCGCTAGTTTTGTGGCGGTAGCTCTTGTCGTCTTCTTTCCAACAAAATTGGTTTTGTTGCATTTGGATTTTCCTATCTCTAGTTATTTGCATTTCAAGTTTGAGTTTAAAAGAAAGAAAAGAAAAAAAGGAGAGAAGGAAATGGAGTGGAGGGGGGCAGCCGCCGGAGGTGCGGGCGGTACCACCGGCCTCCCCATGGCCGGAGCCTCCGGGCTCGGTACCGCCCGTGGTATCGGAAAATGGCCTAGCACCACAGAAGGTTTCCAGGGTGCCTGGGGGGCTCGGCGGTACCTCGGCCGGTACCCCGGCCGGAGGCTCCGGCCTCCCCCTCCCGGCCCGCAGCTCCTTGGCCTGCCTGGCCACGTGGCCGCCTCTCACTCGCGCGGCCCATCAACTCCCTACTCCCCCGCGTGCAGCAGCCTCGACCGGCCAGCCCCAACGGGCAGATTTTTGGGGCCTCTTTTTAAGCCCCCTCTCTCTCTCTCACCTTATTGTCTTCTTCTTCCTCTTCTCTCTCAAGCTCACCACCATTGTTGTTGACTTTTTGTGAGCTTGATCTCTCTGTCCCCAACCAATGCTTCTTGCATCTATTTGAGAGAGAGATTGAGGAGATCTAGATCCATATTTTGACCAAACCAAATCATCTCTTTGTGAGTGAATCTTTGGGATCTAGATCTTGGGGAATTTGGTGTTCTCCTTTTGTTCTTCCTCTCTTATTCCCCCAATAGCTTTGTTGGAATTTGAGAGTGGAGAATTTGGGCATCTTTGTGGTGTTCTAGCCATTGCATTTGGTGCATCGGTTTGACTTCTCCGCGGTGATACGTGGAGGTGAAAGTTCGTGAGATATTCTCTTCGGGAGCTTGTTCCCGAAGCTTGTTCCTCTTGGGTCTTTGGACCCTAGACGGCTTAGTGGTCTTTGTGGTGTTCTTGGGGACTCCAATTAAGTTGTGGAGATTTTTCAAGGGCAAGGCCTTTGTGACGATTTATTGGGAGCCTCCAGTTAAGTTGTGGAGATAGCCCCAAGCTTTGTGCGGGTTCGGTGACCACCCTAAGGTTCCATAGTGGATCGAGGACATCCCTTTTGGTGGAAATTCTCGAGGAGAATATGGTGGCCTTCGAGCGTTTGGAGTGACTTGTCCTCCACTCCGCTCCAACGGAGAGTAGCACTCACAAGAGTGTGAACTTCGGGATACATCGTTGTCTCCGTGTCACTTTCGGTGATTCCTATACCCGAGCTCTTTACTTATGCACTTTACTTTGCGATAGCCTTCGTGCTTGAAGTTATATATCTTGCTATTACATAGTTGCTTAAATTGCTTAGCATAAGTTGTTGGTGCACATAGGTGAACCCTAGTTATATAGGTTTTGTGCTTGACAAATTAAACGCTAGTTTTATTCCGTATTTGTTAAGCCATATTCGTAAAAGTTTTAAAACCGCCTATTCACCCCCCCTCTAGGCGGCATCCGTGTCCTTTCAGAACTTATGTATATGGCTCTTTAGTTTTGACAGTCATTTTGCGCATTTCATTTGATCCTTAATTCATATGATGGTCTATTACTGACACTGAATTAAAATGAATTGGGTACAAGTTCATAAGGATTTGGTCTTTAATTTTATTTGCACTTGCCGATGATTAAAATGTTTGGTCACTACACTCTGGGGTGGGGTGAGTGAACCTGGTGTGATGGCACAAATATCAATCTATTGTGCATCCTACTTGGATTCGCTTACCCCATCCCTGAATATTAATATTAGTTTTGACCAACAGATTATGAGGCATGCTTTTAGTTGATACTACCTGGCTTGTATTTGAGTTGGCATTCTTCCTTTATTGTTGTATTTCTTCCATTTTAGTGTCAATGATTAAAATGTTTGGTCATTACACTCGGGGGCGGTGCTAGCGAGCCTGGTGTGATTGCATAAATATCAATCTCTTGTGCATCCTACTGACCTCGCTAACACCGTCCTAGAATGTTAATATTTGTTTCGACCAACAAAGTATGAGGCATATGCTATCTAGTTGATACTACTTGGGTCGTATTTGAGTTGGCATTTTTCATTAACTTTGGCTTTTCTTCCATTTTAGTGCCGATGATTAGAATGTTTGGTCACCTGTACACTCGGGGCTGGTGCAAGTGAGCCTGGTGTGATGGCACACATATTAATCTCTTGTGCATCCTACCTGGCCTCACTTACATCATCCCTGAATGTTAATATTTGTTTCTACTAATAAAGTATGAGGTATATGCTATCCAGTTGATACTACTTGGCTTGTATTTGAGTTAACATTCTTTATTAACTTTGGTCTTTCTTTCATTTTAGTGCCGATGATTAAAATGTTTGGTCACTCGTACACTCTGGGGTGGAGCCAATGAGCCTGGTGTGATGGCACAAGTATCAATCTCTTGTGCATCCACCTGGCCTCACTGATTCCATCCCTGAATGTTAATATTTGTTTCGACCAACAAAGTATGAGGCATGCTATTTAGTTGATCCCTTGGCTCGTATTTTAGTTAAACTTATTCGTTTATTTTGGTCTTTCTTCGAGATAGTGACGATGATTAGAATGTTTGGTCACTGTACACTCTGGGGTGGCGTAAGTGAGCCTGGTAAGATGGCACAAATATCAATCTCTTGTGCATTGGACTTGGCCTCACTTACGTCATCCCTGAATGTTAATATTTGTTTTGACCAACAATGTATGAGGAATTTATTTATTCTATCCTAGTTGGCTCTTATTTGTGTTGGCCTTCTTCATTTATTTTGGTCTTTCTTCCATTTTAGTCACTACACACTCGGGGGCGGTGCAAGCGAGCCTGGCGGGAGAGAGGAGGGAGCAGAGGAGGAACAGGATGAAGACCACTTTCATTACGATGATGCTCGTAGTGATTCTTGTCTATTTGTATCTCAAGATGATGAACTTTGTATGAACTAAGATTTGTATGTAAAAAATTTGACACTTGGCATTATATGTGTATCTCGATCGGGCTCTAAGTAATGTGATGATAATGTTTATATTATATTTGTGCAATGTACATGCTATTTATATTATATATGCATACTGCTGTATAATCTGTATAGTATCTGTATATTGTTGTATATAACCCGTATGCGTATAGCACGCAGTACAAAATCGTGTATAAAGGTAACTAATTCTGTGGCGCACCAAACACTAATTCTGTGGCGCACCTATTTCTGTGACGCACCGCGGCAACAATGCGCCATAGAAAGACGATATTATGTGGCGCATGGGCTGGTGCGCCACAGAAATCTAATTCTTATGGCGAGGATTCTGTGGTGCACCGCCCGTGCGCCACAGAATATGCATTTAGGTGCGCCACAGCTGACCTTTTCCCTACTAGTGTTGTTCACAGTTGCAATTTGCTTAGATCTGTTAGTATACTTTGCAATCGCGGTAGATCCATTCTAGATCGAACTGAGATTGGTCAAACCATCCGATTTTACTATACATGCAAAGATGGGAAGTTTTTGTGTTGGGGTTTTGCATGTTGTGATTGTTGTGCCAAAAATTAAGCTAACTAGCCCTAGTTTGTTCAGACCCGAGCGCAAGACGAGATGAACAAGTTGAAGAATGGGGTTGCTAAGCTTAAGAATGTGCAAATAGATCAAGTACAAGTTATGAGGTCTAAGAAACAGCAACGGGAGGCAGAAAGAGAGGTGTTGCTTGCCAAAAAACAGGATCTTAAAGATGAAAAGAGAAAATTAGAGTACCACATATATGTACGATCTACTCAAACTGAATTTTCAAAACAAGGAAAAGCTCAAGAGGATTAGGGCCATTTGTGATGAGTGATGAATGTGTTAGAGATGTAATGTAGGATATTTTCTAATGGTTGAACTAAGTAGCATTTGTAATGTACTCTCCCCTCTATTTGAACTAGTACTTGTGTTGTTTGTGAGTGAACTAGGCCGATGATTATATCCAGAGATTATACAATGGAAGAGATGATTGATTAGAACTTATGGCATGACTGAACATGACCATGCCATTGATTCTGATCAAACATCTCTTCCATATGTCCTCATACTATGATTCCTATGTTACCTTGCTTTGCATGTTTCTACTTCTTCAATGGTGCTACCAAACAGTGTGCATCAATTCTTTATTGGCCAATATTTTAAATATGGCACTATGGAAGGCAATGTGCTTCCCTCAAACTTAGTCGTGTGCCATATTGCTTGCAAACTAGACTTAGTTTGCGGATAGTTCCTTTGCCTGCCGTGTGACCCAATATATGTGCCATGTTTTGGTTTTTCTTCTGCCCTAGCCAATGATTCAAATATGGAACTATGAAAGGCAAGATGCTGCCCTCAAACTTAGTCGTGTGTGTCATATTCCTTGCACACTAGACTTAGCTTGGGGACAGTCCCTTGAGCTTCCGTGTGATCCAATATATGAGGCCTCGCTAATGTTTTTGATGTCCTTGTTCATCTATTGTGCACTTGTTGTGAGCAGCCACCTCTAATGGAATGTATTTTTTTGTATAGAGTGAGCAAATCCAGCTTGGGGCACTTGTGGAGGTTCCCAGCGAGGGACATTCCAAGAAGCGCCGAGGAAGAAAGGCTACCGCCGGCCACTTCCATGACAATGTAGGGCCGGATCACTTCCTCCGGATCATCTTCAAGCCCATCTTCGGGAAGCTCGCAACCCCTACCAAGTTCGTCAAGTGGTTCGGATCGATCCTTTCGAACATCATCGTCAGCATCACTGGTTGCAGTTGGAAGATGACTACGAAGAAAGTCGACGTCGAAGCATTCATCGACCAGGGGTGGGCACCCTTCGCCATCGCCCATCAGCTGAAGATAGGGCAGTTCCTCACCTTCAAGAAGGTGTCCGTTGGCGAGTACAGTCTCGTCATCTTCGACCACACATGCACTGGGGTGATGACAAGGTGCCCGGACCATGGCGATGCCACCAACTGTGTCGTCGTGGAAGAAGTCTGAAGCTATGTTGGTATTGTATCTCTACCGTCCTAGCGTGTCGTGTCTGAACTATGGTGTGTGAATAATTGTCGTGTCGAGTCGACTGAACCTAATTCGTATCGCCTATGATCTATGGTGTTGTGCCTGATCTTGCCTTCTGTGATTGCTTGTGTTCGCTACCGATAGATCAATGGTAACCTCACCACTCAAGAGAAGAGGTAACCAAATCCTGATTTTTGGGTTACAACCAAATAACATCATTCACGTTTCGGACTGCTACATGGCTTAAAACCGACCTACTAAACGAACAAAACCCAAATCTTCACAGAACCGAAAAACTATTCGCGAGCAACCAAACGATAGGTCTGACTGTGGCTCGTATGAACCGCACAGGACGTTCCATCCCCCAAGTGCTAACACCTCACATGCAGTAGCAGGCAGCACCATCATCGATCGTGCAAGCATGATGATTAAACAAACCATAGTGTTCCTTTGGCCATACGTACGTTTTGATCATGTGTGTGACTAGCCTTGCACTTGCATCCCATGCAGGCTTTTGTTCTCTTTACCATCTTCCTATGTAAGCACCTTTTGCGGCCACCTTTTGGTTTGCGAGGCTTTGAGAGTATCCATGGGCGATAGGAGCACCTGCAAGCTGGGTCTTGTACTCTTTTTTTTTTAAATGGAAGCATTGCTCCAGCCTCTACATCCAAAGGATACACATATCTTTTATTTATTAGATTATTTATAAAACCTTACAAGAGAAATATAAAGATTAATTTGAAGTCACCTTTCTAGCGACAACTCGCTAAACCTATAAGAACGATGAAGGGGGTGTCCAAGAACAGAGCCAGTACCATAACCTCACACCAACGCATATCATCTAAAAACCGAGTGTCTGCCCAAGCCGCCCAATGGCGTGTGAGAAACACAATGAGTCTAGCAGACCCTCAGCGCACACCATTGCATACGCCATAGAATTGTCACCACCGTCTTCCGCAAATCCATCTCCAAGAGAGATCAATGCATTGGAATTGCTAGGCCTGCCATCGACGTCGCCACGGCGCCGGACGAAACTACCATCCTGCGGGCGTCCATCACACTGCGTCTATCTCCGAGACTCCGCTGCACCATGCCGCCGAGACTCGACGACGCCGGCACAGCAGAAACACACCGCTCCACCTCAGCACCACCACCGTTTGTTGTCTGCTCCAAAAAACAATGTACCCAACCGGTAGAACGATGATGCACGCCGCCATCGTCCGATCCGGGACACCCGGATCTGGGATTTCCCCCGGAGCAGCCCAGGCGAGCAGAAAACGCAGACTGCAGAGACAATGCCTTCAACAAGGTAGCGACGAACATGCGCCACCATCGTCCGTCATGACCGAAGTCAGGGCCGGCTTTCACCGGCAGCCACGCCTCGTCATCGGGGACTAGATGACGGACCGCGACCCGCCAAAATAGGCACAAACTAGTCGATCCCCTCCAACGAAAGAGGAGACCACCACCGCCATGGATTCCGCATGCCTCGGGCCGACCACCTCTGGCTGAGGAGATGGCCACCGCCACTTCAGAGCCCGGCCATCCTCAGTGATGCGGAGGTAGCCATGGGGAAACTCCGCACCGCCGACGGAGAAAGAGGGAGACAAGCCTGCTTGTTGTAGCGACCCAGGAAAATCCCCTATTAGATATTGCTTGTTCTTTCTTTCATGCATCATGATGTCATCATGCATCATATCATCCATGTGTTCACAAAATAAAATTATTTTTATAAACCCAAATTATTTTGTTTTCCCTCTCATATGGTTCCTATATTAAACCTCCTCTTCTATTCATTTAACAAAACCCTATAACAAAACTATATATTTATGTATACTATAAAACTTAGAACTTATTTTATCTTTATCTCTGCCTTTGTATTAAAATTCAAACTTTTATTTGAATTGGTTTAAATCATGTTTGCAAACAGTTTTTAAAGGAGAAAATCCCCCTAACCCTTGCTGGACCCTTTTCTCTTTTCTGGCCCCCTTCCTCTCTGGCCCGGCAGCCCAGCAACCACCAGCTCCACCCCGGCGGCCTGTTTCCCTTCCTCCACCACGCGGCCCACCTTTTCTCCTCTGGCCCGAGTCCAGGCCACCTCCACACATCGAAGGGGTACACCTTTTCCCCTGGTTGTCGTCTTTCCCACGAGCACGAGAGGAGCGTGCTCGCCCCGTCTGTACCACGCCGTGGTCCTCCCCTCCTCCCTACCTGCTCCCCTTTTTCCCTCCTTAAAGCCACGCCTCCCAGAAACCCTAGCCTCCTCATCCTTCTCCCTCGCGCCGCCAGCAAGTTTTCCCCCCTCTGTTTTTCTTCTCAACCACCAAGCTCTCCCGCGCCACCTCGCCGCCGTCCGGCCTCCTCCGACCACCCCGGTCTGTTCTGTGACCAGCTCCGGATGCGCCTCGGCGTCCTGGTTCTCCTGGTGTCCTCAATTCGAGCCGGGGACGCCTCAAACCGCCGCCATCGTCGCCGTTCTTCCTCAGCACCGGCGGCCAAATCGCCGATTCCGGCGAACTCCTTCCTCCTCTGGCTCAGCCGTCGGCACGTCGAGCTTTATCGTGAGTTTTCGCACCTCCTAGACATCCTTTCCCCACTTGTTGCTTCCGGGTTTCTCTCCTCCTTGTGGTGACCGAGTCCGCCGCCGCAGGTCACCGTCATCGTCGCTGCTCTGGTGAGTCCCCGGGGACAGCGCTGCCACCTTCTCGTCCGCGCCAACAAGGCACGTCGCCTTCGCCAAACCACGTGGCCTGGGAGCCTCTATATCGCCCCGCGTCGAACACATCCTGTGCGTGCACGCATGGTTTGCCAGCGTGGCTGCCATGTCACCCTCCAGGCCCCACATGTCATCCTCCACGGCTTGTCCTTCGCTGGGTGAGAAAAGTCTCCAGATCTAGATCTTGATCCTTTTTCAGAAAGCCCCTGCAAGTTTTCATCCCTCAACCCGCGGTCCCTGGCTCTGCAGGTTTTCTGGTAAACCCCCTGTACGTCTGGGAAAGCAACCCGGGGCCCCTCTGCCTTGTCAGCTGCGTGTCAGCGCCCCTGGGCCCGCTTGTCAGCCTCCTTGGCTAGCTCTTCCTGGGTATAAACCGTTTTCCTCTGTTTTTTGTTAATTCCAGAAAATGCTCATATTTTGTATAATTCATATCTCTCAAACCATAACTCCAAATAAAAAGTATTTTATATGAAAGTTGATAAGAAAAACATAAGGAACATGAATATGCCATCCATATATCTGTTTGCATCTCACATCATGTCGCAACGTGATAGTTTGTGCATATCCACCTCACATATATGCGGAGTATTTCAGATATCCACCTAAGGTTTCCCCGCTCCGTTTAATTTTGAAGTAGCGCACCCCTACCATGTTGTACCATGCTAATGAACACTTAACTTTATCGGTAGAAATGCAACTCCAACCTTAATTTGTTTGTCCGGGGTTCCGACTCCGATTAATATGGATAAGTTGCATCGCATCATCATTGCCATGCCATGCATATCATCTTGATCATGCTGGATCTTCTTTATCCGTAGTAGTAAGACTTGCATGCGTTGTGTGTTTCAGCATTTGCTTCTTCTCGGATAGGATCGCGAAGTGGTGTTGTGATATACGACAAGTTCTTCAGCAGCTTTCACAGGCGAGCCCACCTCCTTCACCTATTTTATATTTTGCTCTCCCTCTCACTGCTATCCATATGTTGCGATTCTTTATCGAGTCACGTGTCCTATTCCACTTGTTTACCATAATAATCCTATATGTATCATTCCTTAACCATAGCCGTTGCTTGATGTTTGAGCCTTGCGAGTCGTAGGCGTGTTTAGTCTCTGTTGTTTATCTCGATCTGTTATCGGGATATGTTGGGTTGTTGGGAGGTTATCACATGCTATATCAGTTGTTGGAGATACACATGCTTTACTTAATTGATAACAACTAAAATTGTAAGCAGAGGCATATGTGAGCCCCTTTGCGAAAGCATCGGAACTTTGACTCACTAATGTCCCCTAGGAACCGAGTTCTTGCTATCTGTTCCGAGACTGAGCGCTCTAACCACACGTGGGTATGTTTATTGGGTCTCCCTCGACCACTACCGGAATCTACAGCTTTGTCCAGTGGCCACAACTAATTTGCAATGTTTTACCATTTGTTGTTTGCGTGCATGCCGACTGTTACTTCTTTATCTTTGGGAAGCCCTCGGGTGCCTTGTATCCCTTGTTTCTGGTATGCACGTATAGGTCGCGGAGCCGCTGCGAAGTGGTTTATCGCCCCAGTGTGTGTTTAAACCATCTAGTACGCTGGCGCAACAGCTAGGTCCGTTTCGGAGATACGGCCGTACTTCGATTCGGGTTCAACTTAGTTAGGTGGCTTCCTGGACATTGTTGTCGTGAAGGAGAGTGCGAGTCGTGATATCCACCTGTCGCAAGTGGGTTGGGTGTGCGTGTGGCTACATTTGGGCACCCCTGCAGGGTTAAATCTTATCGATAAGCCGCGCCCACGGTTATGGACGACTTGGAGCTGTATGGCTTGATCATAGAACAACTTACACCTTATACTTGTTGCTAATAATCTGATAATAACTTGCGTAGTAATATAGCATTAGTACAACCGATACCTAATAAAACTTGTCCACCGTTGAGTGCCTTTTACATTGCCTCTTCGCTTTGTTGAAGGGGATATGTGTAATTGGCTGTGTTATGTTTGTGTAGTATTTATCTGTTACCTTGTGCGCTCTCTTATCTTCTCTGAGTAGACGGATGTTGTAGCGTGTCTCTATTGGTTATAGTTTTGCTACCGCTAAACCTACCATATAGCCCCCGGTGATATATTCGCCTGGCGAGCATAGCCATTTCTAGTCTCGCTAAGTACGTGCCGGAGTTCGTTCCTTGGTACTTAGCCTCGCCTTTTCTCTTTCTCTTTTGCTTCCTCCCTCTTGTTGGCAACCAATGGCCCGACTTTGACAGGTACGAGATGACGACGATAGCAAGGTTACCCTTCCGGCTTGGCCTGGGCAGGGTTATGGACGCCATCGATTATCTTCAGGACTCTTAGTCCAATTTTTATCTTGTCCGTACTCGGACATATTTGTACTTCTGTATGATTTGGATCTTTGTATTGTATATTTGTATCTTGACTCGTTGGAGTCGTTGTTGTAACATAAGTCCTCTTGTGGGCTTTGTCGTGACTTGTTGTAATGATTACTACTCGTGATTGATTCCACCCGCATCGCGTGCATGCTTCGGCGTGTACGAGGCGCTTGGTGGTGCGTCTCCTAGAATGGATATCGTGCGGATTTTGGCGGATTCGCTGGGATTCTCATGGTACCGGTTTTGGGGCGTCATAAGTTGGTATCAGAGCCTCAGGTTGACGGTACCCCACTAGTCCAGCCTGTAGGATAACATTGCCAACGATCGTTAAGTTCGAGCGTCTAAACTATTTTCTAAAATTTGTTGGATAGTTCTGATTAGCTCTGATTTTTCTCCTTACCTATATTCTTTCTCCTCTTATCTATGCGACTTTTGAGTCTTTTCTCTTATCCGAATTCTCTCTGTCTTAGGTTACGGCGTGGGTTGGACGATCTTTGCCCTCACCTATTAGGTCCGATCTTCGGAGGATCCCGACTGAAGCACATCACCAACAACGGAACAACGACGTCTTGTTAGTGGTGTCGCCGATCAGCGTGGAGCACCAACTCTTGTTAGTGGTGTCGAGAAGATCAATACTTCGCCTGAAGAAGGTTCCACGCCAAGGTCGGGTGATTGTCAACATGGTACAAGAAGACTCGATAGTTTAACCAACCCCCCCTTAGCTAGACGTGGAACCTCGGGGCGAGGTTCCTTGTTAGTGGCATCGATTGTAGCGACCCAGGAAAATCCCCTATTAGATATTGCTTGTTCTTTCTTTCCTGCATCATGATGTCATCATGCATCATATCATCCATGTGTTCACAAAATAAAATTATTTTTATAAACCCAAATTATTTTGTTTTCCCTCTCATATGGTTCCTATATTAAACCTCCTCTTATATTCATTTAACAAAACCCTATAACAAAACTATATATTATGTATACTATAAAACTTAGAACTTATTTTATCTTTATCTCTGCCTTTGTATTAAAAATTCAAACTTTTATTTGAATTGGTTTAAATCATGTTTGCAAACAGTTTTTAAAGGAGAAAAAACCCCTAACCCTTGCTGGACCCTTTTCTCTTTTCTGGCCCCCTTCCTCTCTGGCCCGGCAGTCCAGCAACCACCAGCTCCACCACGGCGGCCTGTTTCCCTTCCTCCACCACGCGGCCCACCTTTTCTCCTCTGGCCCGAGACCAGGCCACCTCCACACATCGAAGGGGTACACCTTTTCCCCTGGTTGTCGTCTTTCCCACGAGCACGAGAGGAGCGTGCTCGCCCCGTCTGTACCACGCCGTGGTCCTCCCCTCCTCCCTACCTGCTCCCCTTTTTCCCTCCTTAAAGCCACACCTCCTAGAAACCCTAGCCTGCTCATCCTTCTCCCTCGCGCCGCCAGCAAGTTTTCCCCCCTCTGTTTTTCTTCTCAACCACCGAGCTCTCCCGCGCCACCTCGCCGCCGTCCGGCCTCCTCCGACCACCCCGGTCCGTTCACGTGACCAGCTCCAGATGCGCCTCGGCGTCCTGGTTCTCCTGGTGTCCTCAATTCGAGCCGGGGACGCCTCAAACCGCCGCCATCGTCGCCGTTATTCCTCAGCACCGGCGGCCAAATCGCCGATTCCGGCGAACTCCTTCCTCCTCTGGCTCAGCCGTCGGCACGTCGAGCTTTATCGTGAGTTTTCGCACCTCCTAGACATCCTTTCCCCACTTGTTGCTTCCGGGTTTCTCTCCTCCTTGTGGTGACCGAGTCCGCCGCCGCAGGTCACCGTCATCGTCGCTGCTCCGGTGAGTCCCCGGGGACAGCGCTGCCACCTTCTCGTCCGCGCCAACAAGGCGCGTCGCCTTCGCCAAACCACGTGGCCTGGGAGCCTCTACATCGCCCCGCGTCGAACACATCCTGTGCGTGCACGCATGGTTTGCCAGCGTGGCCGCCATGTCACCCTCCAGGCCCCACATGTCATCCTCCACGGCTTGTCCTTCGCTGGGTGAGAAAAGTCTCCAGATCTAGATCTTGATCCTTTTTCGAAAGCCCCTGCAAGTTTTCATCCCTCAACCCGCGGTCCCCGGCTCTGCAGGTTTTCCGGTAAACCCCCGTACGTCCGGGAAAGCAACCCGGGCCCCTCTCGCCTTGTCGCCTGCGTGTCGGCGCCCTGGGCCCGCTCGTCAGCCTCCTTGGCTAGCTCTTCCTGGGTATAAACCGTTTTCCTCTGTTTTTTGTTAATTCCAGAAAATGCTCATATTTTGTATAATTCATATCTCTCAAACCATAACTCCAAATAAAAAAGTATTTTATATGAAAGTTGATCAGAAAAACATAAGGAACATGAATATGCCATCCATATATCTGTTTGCATCTCGCATCATGTTGCAACGTGATAGTTTTGGCATATCCACCTCACATATATGCGGAGTATTTCAGATATCCACCTAAGGTTTCCCCGCTCCGTTTAATTTTGAAGTAGCGCACCCCTGCCATGTTGTACCATGCTAATGAACACTTAACTTTATCGGTAGAAATGCAACTCCAACCTTAATTTGTTTGTCCGGGGTTCCGACTCCGATTAATATGGATAAGTTGCATCGCATCATCATTGCCATGCCATGCATATCATCTTGATCATGCTGGATCTTCTTTATCCGTAGTAGTAAGACTTGCATGCGTTGTGTGTTTCAACATTTGCTTCTTCTCGGATAGGATCGCGAAGTGGTGTTGTGATATACGACAAGTTCTTCAGCAGCTTTCACAGGCGAGCCCACCTCCTTCATGAAAGTATAGAGATGGTAAACCTAGAGGGGGGTGAATAGGTTTCTACAGATTTTAATTCTTTCTTTGCAATATTAGGCTTTGCGGAATATAAAGGTGAGCCTAATGCAAACTAGGTGAAGCAACCTATATGAGGATACAACTAACTCGAGCACGAAGGCTCTTACGGAGCGATTAAATCACAAGTAAGGAGTTCGGTTAGAGATAACCGATAGCACGCGGAGACGAGGATGTATTCCCGCGTTCCCTTGCTTTGCAACAAGGTACGTCACGTTTGGAGGAGTGGAGGTCCCACGAAGGATTCCCCGCGCCACGAAGGCTCACCCTATTCTCCGGAGCCTATCCCACGAAGGAATAGCTCTCTCACTTGTGGTAGACTTTGAGGTAGCCTCCAAACCTTCACAATCTTGCCCGGAGCAGATCCACAGCCCGGATGCTTCCGGACTCCGCTTGCCCACCTAGGGTTTCCAAGGAACCCTAGGAAGCAAGCTTCTTGATGAATACAAGGGGGAATAAGATTTGGCTTGGTAGAACGGTAGATTGGGTCCTCCTCTATCGTTTCCCCGGAGGGATTTGAGTTTGGGTGGAGGAGGAGGGAGATCTGTGGCTTTTGGTGTTTCTAACAATGGAGTATGAGAGAAGGAGCTCAAGAACAGCTTGTAGTGTAGTGCCTACCCTTCCAAGGTAGAAGAAGGGGTATTTATAGTGTTCTTCAAAATCTGGCCGTTGCCACTTGCCACCTCAGCATTTTTCCTCGACAAACCCGGTTGACCGGGCCACAGACCGGACAGCCCGGTCGTGAGGCCGGTCAGACCGGATCAGTGACCGGGGCTCCTTTGCGTCGTCCTGGCGCTTCTTCGGTTGGTGGCCGGTTGCTGCCCGGTTGCCGCCCTGTCGACCGCTCGGAGCGCCGGACACGCCGGTCAGGAGCCCGGCTGACCGGGCGCAAACCGGATCTGCTGGCTCCTCCTTTGGACCCCGGTTGCCGCCCGGTTGACCGGCCAGCACGCCGGACTGGCCGGTTGCTGGCCCGGTTGGACCGGGCTGGTGACCGGATTTCTCCTGTAACCCCTTTTTGATTGTTGTTGAAATGGGGGGTCTCCTTTAGCCTTCTTGTTCCTTTGATACACCATTATACCTCTTTGGCTAATACCTGTGAATTATCTTGTAGACATGTATTAGTCCAAATACTCTAGCACGGTGTCATAGTTACCAAAATAACGGATAAGGGTAAAATACCCTTACAATCTCCCCCTTTTTGGTATATGATGACCCACAAGTATAGGGGATCGCAACAGTCTTCGAGGGAAGTATTACCCAATTTATTGATTCGACACAAGGGGAGACAAAGAATACTTGTAAGCCTTAACAGCGGAGTTGTCAATTCAGCTGCACTGGAAACAGACTTGCTCGCAAGAGTTTATCGATAGTGAACAGTTTTATGGCAGTGGAAATAGTGAAATAACAGCAGCGGTGAAATAAAGACAGCAGTAGTGATTATAGTAAACAGCAGGATTAAAATACTGTAGGCACATGGACGGATTTAACGGGCGTTGCATGGATGAGAGAAACTCATGTAACAATCAAAGCATGGGCATTTGCAGATAATAATAAAACGGTATCCAAGTACTAATCAATCAATAGGCATGTGTTCCATATATAGTCGTACGTGCTCGCAATGAGAAACTTGCACAACATCTTCGTCCTACCAGCCGGTGGTAGCCGGGCCTCTAGGGAAACTACTTGGATATTAAGGTACTCCTTTTAATAGAGTACCGGAGCAAAGCATTAACACTCCGTGAACACATGTGATCCTCACATCACTACCATCCCCTCCGGTTGTCCCGATTTCGTCACTTCGGGGCCATTGGTTCCGGACAGCGACATGTGTATACAACTTGCAGGTAAGATCATAAACAACGAATATCTTCATGAATCAATAACATGTTCAGATCTGAGATCATGGCACTCGGGCCCTAGTGACAAGCATTAAGCATAACAAGTTGCAACAATATCATAAAAGTGACATCTACGGATACTAGGCACTATGCCCTAACAATCTTATGACTATTACATGACCAATCTCATCCAATCCCTACCATCCCCTTCAGCCTACAGCGGGGGAATTACTCACACATGGATGGGGGAAACATTGCTGGTCGATGGAGAGGCGTTGGCGGTGATGGCGGTGAAGATCTCCTCCAATTCCTCGTCCCGGCGGAGTGCCAGAACGGAGACTTCTGGCTCCCGCGACGGAGTTTCGCGATGTGGCGGCTCTCTCTGGAGGGTTTCTGGCGATGTCGACCTCCCCCCGTGCGTTTTTAGGTCGAACCCGATAAGTAGTCCAAAGGGGGGTGTCGGAGGCCGGCCGAGGGGGCCACACCATAGGGCCGCGCGGGCCCCCCGGGCCGCGCCGCCTTATGGTGTGGGGCCCTCGGGCCTCCACCTCCTTTGCCCTTCTGGCTCCGTCAATATTTTGGTAAAATAGGGCCATCTGAAGAAATTCCGAGGATTTTCCCGAAAGTTGGATTTCTGCACAAAAATGAGACACCAGAGCAGTTACTGCGAAAACAGCGTTAGTCCGTGTTAGTTGTATCCAAAATACACAAATTAGAGGCAAAACAATAGCAAAAGTGTTCGGGAAAGTAGATACGTTTTGGACGTATCAACTCCCCCAAGCTTAGCTTATTGCTTGTCCTCAAGCAATTCAGTTAACAACTGAGCGATAAAAGAACTTTCATGAACACATTTGCTCATATGATGTATATATTCTCATGCTATGGCTAATACTTAAGCAGTTCATAATAAGATACATGCAAATAAGATTATCCAACAGCTATGTCAATCATGGAGAGGTACCAACAATTAATAATAAGCACCATGAAGCATGTATATAAGCAGGATTGCAATGTTCATAAGAGAATATGATAAAGTGGTATCTCGCTTGCCTGTATTTGATCGGCAAAACATAAATGCCGAGGCACCTCTTGAGTTCATAGAAAGACTAGAAATAGTGATTGTCAAAGATAAAAGCATCAAAGTTATACCACAATCAATCATATTTTGAGACAAGCATATTATACTAAGAATGACAGTTGTGCTCTCAAGATAGTGCTCAAAGAAAGAATGGAGACACAACATAAAAGTAAAGGATTGACCCTTCGCAGAGGGAAGCAGGGATTAACATGCGCTAGAGCTTTTCATTTGTAAAGCGAGGAGTAAAATTATTTTGAGAGGTGTTTGTTGTTGTCAACGAATGGTAATGGGTACACTAACTACCTCATCAACCGGACTCACAAGAGCGGCTCCCATTTATTTATTTTTGGGTGGCACTCCTTCCAACCTTTCTTTCACAAACCATGGCTAACCGAATCCTCGGTGCTCGCCAACAATCACATACCATGAAGGAGTGCCTTTTTATTTAAGTTTTATTATGATGATGACACTCCCCCAACCTTTGCTTACACAAGCCATGGCTAACCGAATCCTTCGGGTGCCGTCCAACAATCACAAACCATGGAGGAGTGTCTATTTAAGTTGATTAATTCGTGATTGGGAATCCCATTGCCAGCTCTTTTTGCAAAATTATTGGATAAGCGGATGTGCCACTAGTCCATATGAGAGTCCGTCAAAAGTAAATGACAAGATTGAAAGCTAAACACCACATACTTCCTCATGAGCTATGAAACATTAACACAAATTGAGAAGCATTTTGAAAGTTTTAAAGGTAGCGCATGAGAATTTACTTGGAATGGTTTGAAATGCCATGCATAGGTATTTATGGTGGACACTTTTGGAACAACTTGGTTTTCAGGTGTTTGGAAGCACGAGCGGCGTCACCGCTCGGTACAAGTGAAGGCTAGCAAAAGACTAGGGAGCGACAAATCAAGAGAGCAGTAACTGTCATAATCATGCTTGCGGCAAAATAAATTAACGGAGGTATAAAAGTGATACAAGAACTCTGAAGCAATATAAATCATCGAGGCTTAATTGACTTTTTGTTCAGTCATATGCATGCGTGAGCATGTGCCAAGTCGATATAAATGAATTATTCAGAGGAGGATACCACAATGCCATACTTACTTATGAATAAAACAATGCAAGCAAACATCCATGACATGCTACTCATATTAATAAATTGGAACTAAACATGAGAGATCATTAACTACTAGACTTTCTCAAATAACATATACCTCACATGAACCAACTAAGCATGCTCATATGGATGAGTATATGTACAAAAATGAAAGCACATAGAGTTCATACCAGCCTCTCACCACAATCAGATTGTCGTAGATCGTCATTATTGCCTTTTCACTTGTGTAGCTTGGATAATATGAAATGAAAACCACGCTCCAGCCACCGAAGACCATTGAACTCATGATGAACTTTACAAACCAAAGAAGAACAGCAAATATTTTTGGTGTTTTCGAATTAGAAACAAGCACGAAAGAAAACAAGCAAACAAAGCAAAATCTTTTTGGGTTTTCTTATAGCAAACTAACGATAGCAAATAAAGCAAACTAAGAGCAAAGAACCAAATAAACAAATGGTGAAGAGAAACAACAGAAATATTTTTGGTCTTTTTGTGTTTTAGGAAAGAAACAAAGTGAAAACAAAAGAATGCAAACTAACAGAAACACAGAAAAGCAGGATGACAGCAATCTGCCGAATCCTGACAGCAGTACAGAAATCGAATTTAACAAAAATCTTCCATTGCTCAGACCAAAAAGTGTTCAACTAATGAAAGTTAGATAACAACCTGGGGAACATGCTCAAAAATTGGCAACTCAAAATAACGTTCTGGCTGTGCGTACGAATTTTTTTGGTAACAGCACAGAATCTGTTTTTGGACAGCACTTCCCCAAATATCATCTCCCTCTCATTAGAAAACCACTCTAGAGACTAAACAATTATGTACAAGTATCCAGCAATCATAATATGCAAAGAATGAGTGATGCCGGTATACCTCCCCCAAGCTTAGGCTTTTGGCCTAAGTGGAGTTCATTCCCACGGTCCCCATGAAGTGGTGTCTTCGTAATATGACGAAGAACGACCCGGTTCCATGTATGTGCTGGAGGAAACGTCGGGGTACGTGACGGTGTAGTCGTAGGAGGGCTCGGCATTCTCGGAGTCATGTTGCTGGTGGAACTCTTGTATCTTCATATGTTCATCCACCACCTCCTTTGTTAGCGACCATGATTGCCTCGTCAATATTAAACAAACCCTGCTGGGGAAGAGGGATTTCTTTCTCATTCCCATCAGCAAACAACATTTTATAGACAATATTATCCATAGTGGAGTTAGTAGTAACAAAACGATGGCTCTTCATAGCAGCAATATCTAGCTTCCTAGGGGTTAATGGTACATCATTAGAATCAAGAGGAATATCTAGATGTGTTAAAATGCGCAGTGCAATAGTTCCTCCAAAAATAGGCCCCCTGCTAGACAGGGCGGCGAGCAATAAGAGAACCAAGATGATAAGGTGTCTCTCCAAAGTAAGTGCGACATTCAAGAAAGCAAGATGGTAGCTAGAGATGTTACTAGTATTTTCTCTACCCAAAATGCTAGTACTAATGTAATATGCGAAATACTTAATAGCGGGGAGTTGAATGTTTCTTATCTTCCCTCGCTGGATGGTGCGGCAATCATCCCCGGTGATCCCTCGGTAGAGCTCCAACAAGTCCCGGGGGTTGTCATCAATCCTCCTTGCTGTACCTACAGGGGCAATACCCAATGCACCACAAAATTCTTCCAATTTCATGGTAACAGGAATATCATAAATTTTGAATGCGACTGTTGGCTCATATTCCGTGTTGTGGAACTTGAAGCTTTCAACGAAAATTTTGGTGAGCCTGTAATATTGCCCCCTTTCGTCTCCCACGTAGGTGGCTAGGCCTGCCCTGTTGACGAGGGTGAAGAAGTCATCCAATATCCCTGCATTGGTCAGAAACTCATAACAAGGGAAGGATGAAGCGTTAGGAGTCCCATGGTCCTCCTCGGGCGCAAAGCTAGGCGCGATGACGTCCTCATTGTAGGATCGCCTAATTTGCGTAGACGCTCTTGAGGGCCTACCGGTGCTGGTTGTTGCTTTCTTGAACAACTCTCCAAACTTGAATTTCTTCATCTTCCCCTTCTGAAATTTTCAACAATCATTATAAAATTTGATTTCAAGATGCGTAATTGAAGGGAACTACTATAGGAACTTGCTAGAGTACTACACATGCATCAAAACTAATTTCTACCACTTAAAACAAGCATGCAAGCTCACTAAACATGTTATCTACAGCAGCAAAATATTCAATATATACTCAATCAAATGAAATTCTAATTGGACAATCAAAGGAGTCACATACCAAGGAGTAAATGTGCCAAATTTCAGACAGAAATCTGGGCTGAGCAAGGAGATCGAAAAATTGCGAGTTCTTGAGCAGAAACACGAGTGAGAGAAACTTGGTACGAGTTTTTTCGGGAGAGAGAAAGTGCTGGGAGGAAGAGATGATGAAGTGGGGCAAGGGGTGGCCCACACCACATGGTGGCGCGGCCCCCTTGCTGGCCGCGCCGCCCTGTGGTGTGGCACCCTCTGGTGCCCCACAGGTCATCCTCTGGTACTCCCAGGTGCCTCGTCGAAAAATAGGACCAACGGTGTAATTTTTGTAATTTTTAGAGAACTTCGAAAAATGCACATTTCTGGGTATTAAATTAATGATTACTGCGCAGGAAAATGATTTCTAAAATCTTAAATGACTAAAGCATATTGCAAAACAAAAGTGCTGCAGCAAGTAAAATAGGTGAAGGGAGAGAGAAAGAAAGAAGTGTTGTTTAGCTCTTTTATGCAATAAAATATACTTGTTAACAAGGTTGATCAAGTCTTGCTATCAAATAAATTTTATATGACATAAGAAGAAATAAACCTCAAATCAATCATGTTACCTTATATTGAATTGATATGGATCCAATCACAAGAGTTTGATATTCTTCTTTAGGCTCATATATAGGACAATCAATGGATCCCACTTTGATAGTTTTCACATTAAAAATTGTATTGACTCCACATACTTTATCAATCCTCTTGGGAAAATAAACAAGTGTGTTCCTTATCATCAACATTGAAAGTAACCATGCCTTTATTGCAATCAATAACAGCCCCTGCAGTATTAAGAAAGGGTCTTCCAAGAATAATGGACATATTATCATCTTCAGGCATTTCCAACACAACAAAATCAGTTAATATCAAGCAATGCTTGAGTAACTTGAACAGGAACATTTTCACATAAACCAACAGGAATAGCAGTAGATTTATCAGCCATTTGCAAAGATATATCAGTAGGTATCAATTTATCTAAATCAAGTCTCTTATAAAGAGAGAAAGGCATCACACTCACCCCTGCCCCTAAATCACATAGAGCAGTTCTAACATAATTATTCTTGATGGAACAAGGAATAGTCGGTATACCTGGGTCGCCCAACTTCTTTGGAATCTTACCATTGAAGGAGTAATTAGCGAGCATAGTAGAAATTTCCTCATTGGGGATTTTCCTTTTGTTAGTAACAATATCTTTCATATACTTTGAATAAGGAGGCAATTTAATAGCATCAGTCAAAGGGATTTGCAAAAATAAAGGTTTCATCCAATCACAAAATTTATTATAATGTTCCTCCTCCTTTGATTTTAGTTTCTTAGCAGGAAAAGGCATTTGCTTTTGAACCCAAGGTTCTCTTTCATTACCATGTTTCTTTGTAATAAAATCTTCTTTAGTGTACTTTTTATTTTTAGCAGGCTTTTCAGGTTCTTTTTCAATTTCTTCTTTATCAGGAGTATCATTCTTATCATTATCTTCCTCATGTTCATTACCACTTTCAGTTTCAGCATCAGAAATAGAAATACTATTAGGATCATTAACAGGTTCAGAGGATTCTACAACATTCTTATGTTTCTTTTTCTTTTTCTTAGATGGAGCACTAGTTTTAATTAGTTGAGAATCTTGTTCAACTCTTTTGGGATGCCCTTCAGGATATAGAGGATCCTGGGTAGAAACACCACCTCTAGTTGTTACTTCACAAGCATGTTTTTCTTTAGAATTATTTCCCAACAAGTCATTTTGCACTTTAGTAAGTTGATCAATTTGAGTTTGAACCATTTGAAAATGTTTAACAAGTATCTTAACATCATTGGAGGTTCTCTCCACAATACCATGCAATTCACTAATAGCTCGAGAATTTTCCATTAAATGATTCTCTACTCTCATATTAAAGTTTTCTTGCTTAACAATATAATTATCAAATTCATCTAAGCATTGAGCAGGAGATTTTGAATACGGAATATCTTCCCTAGTAAAGTGTTGAAGCGAGTGTACCTCAATCATGGATGAAGGGGGAATTGTCTCACATATATCTTCAATAGGAGGTAAATTCTTCACATCTTCGGGTTTAATACCCTTCTCCTTAAGAGACTTCTTGGCTTCCCTCATATCTTCATCATTTAATTTAATCATACCCCTCTTCTTCACTATCGGTGTCGGGGTTGGTTCAGGTGTAGACCAATCATCATGATTCCGGCCTATTTTAGCCAATAATTCTTCGACGTACGTCCAGAGTTCTTTTCCCGAAAACACAACCAGCACAACTATCCAGGTATGCCCTAGACTCAATAGTTAGTCCACTATAAAATATATCAAGTAAATCATGCTTTTCCAAATCATGGTCGAGGCTGAGCTCTAATAAGAGAACAAAATCTAGCCCAAGCCTCAGGCAATTTCTCTCCATCTTCCTGGTCAAAATTATAAATTCTCTGCAAAGCAGCATGTTGAGCACTAGCAGGAAAGTATTTGCGGAAGAAAACATCAAGCAATTCTTTTGGACTTTTAATAGAACCAGGAGGCAAATTATTATACCAAGTTTTAGCATCATCCTTTAATGAAAAAGGAAAAATTTTAGCGACAAAATAAGTACGCATCTTAATATCATCAGAAAACAAGCCACTAAGAGTAGATAACTCAGTCATGTGTTCAACAGCACTTTCTTTTTCAGTACCACAAAAGGGTGTTTTCTCAACAATAGCTATATGAGATAGATCAAGAGAAAAATTATAATCTTTATCCCTAATGTTTATAGGAGATGTGGCAAATTTAGGATCAGGAGATAGTTTATATCTAACGAGCATGTTCTCGCAAGCAACTTTTTAATTTTTCTTGCATCGGTAGTAGCATTGCATTTTTCAATAAAAGCATCATCAAGCTCTACATAATCCTCATCAAGATCATCACTAGAATAATCAACGAGACTCGGGTGAATTAACGGGTGTAGCAGCATTAGGAGTTTCGGTATTTTCAATTTGTCTAGACTTAGCAATTGTAGCATCTAGAAAAGATCCCAATGAACCACTATCATCAAGCACAGCAGAAACATTATCAATATTATGAGAATTTTCAGATTCAGCAGAAGTACCAGCACGCGAAGCATGTGGCGGTGAAACAAGTTTATCAATCACAGATGGTGAATCAAGAGCAGCGAGAGGCACTCGAGTTGTACCTTTTCTTGTAGTGGATGGTAATATGGCGATCTTAGTATCGCGAGGTTTACCCATAATGGAGAATTTGCAGCGAACAATATCAATCCAAGTGAACTTCCAAATAAAGCTATGCTCCCGGCAACGGCGCCGGAAAATAGTCTTGATGACCCACAAGTATAGGGGATCGCAACGGTCTTCGAGGGAAGTATTACCCAATTTATTGATTCGACACAAGGGGAGACAAAGAATACTTGTAAGCCTTAACAGACAGAGTTGTCAATTCAGCTGCACTGGAAACAGACTTGCTCGCAAGAGTTTATCGATAGTAATGAGCTTTATGGCAAGTGGAAATAGTGAAATAACGAAGACGGTGAAATAAAGACAACGAGTAGTGATTATAGTAAACAAGCAGGATTAAAATACAGTAGGCACGAGGACGGATTTAACGGGCGTTGCATGGATGAGAGAAACTCATGTAACAATCAAAGCATGGGCATTTGCGAGATAATAATAAAACGGTATCCAAGTACTAATCAATCAATAGGCATGTGTTCCATATATAGTCGTACGTGCTCGCAATGAGAAACTTGCACAACATCTTCGTCCTACCAGTCAGGTGGCAGCCAGGCCTCTAGGGAAACTATCGGATATTAAGGTACTCCTTTTAATAGAGTACCGGAGCAAAGCATTAACACTCCGTGAACACATGTGATCCTCACATCACTACCATCCCCTCCGGTTGTCCCGATTTCGTCACTTCGGGGCCATTGGTTCCGGACAGCGACATGTGTATACAACTTGCAGGTAAGATCATAAACAACGAATATCTTCATGAATCAATAACATGTTCAGATCTGAGATCATGGCACTCGGGCCCTAGTGACAAGCATTAAGCATAACAAGTTGCAACAATATCATAAAAGTGACATCTACGGATACTAGGCACTATGCCCTAACAATCTTATGACTATTACATGACCAATCTCATCCAATCCCTACCATCCCCTTCAGCCTACAGCGGGGGAATTACTCACACATGGATGGGGGAAACATTGCCGGTCGATGGAGAGGCGTTGGCGGTGATGGCGGTGAAGATCTCCTCCAATTCCTCGTCCCGCGTGAGTGCCGAACGGAGACTTCGGCTCCCGCGACGGAGTTTCGCGATGTGGCGGCTCTCTCTGGAGGGTTTCTGGCGATGTCGACCTCCCCCCGTGCGTTTTTAGGTCGAACCCGATAAGTAGTCCAAAGGGGGGTGTCGGAGGCCGGCCGAGGGGGCCACACCATAGGGCCGCGCGGGCCCCCCCTGGGCCGCGCCGCCTTATGGTGTGGGGCCCTCGGGCCTCCACCTCCTTTGCCCTTCTGGCTCCGTCAATATTTTGGTAAAATAGGGCCATCTGAAGAAATTCCGAGGATTTTCCCGAAAGTTGGATTTCTGCACAAAAACGAGACACCGGAGCAGCTTCGCTGAAAACAGCGTTAGTCCGTGTTAGTTGTATCCAAAATACACAAATTAGAGGCAAAACAATAGCAAAAGTGTTCGGGAAAGTAGATACGTTTTGGACGTATCAGTATACGATGACAAACCGAGCTAGAGTCACATATAAATATTATGATAAGCTTTAAACCTTGATTCCATATAAGATATTGAGACGGCTCCCCCATAAAGTGTGCACTTGGAGAATTTGCGTTTGAATGCAAAGTGCAACACTTGTGGATCATGAGAAGCTCCCCCAATATCTTTAGGAAACAAGCATGGTATGGAGTTGTGCATATCAAGATATATAAGCATAGCATACATAAAACATCCTAACATAGACTAGCACACATAATATTCGTCCATACACAAATTATTCGAAGTAGCAAATCCAAATGATTCTTGAGAAATCAAAGCAAATACGCACAAGCCATATAAAATCCAAATAAAGCAACTCCCATGGCTTGTGACAATCAAAGAACCCCGTGATTCTAGACTCTACTCTCTTCTCCCCCTTTGGCATCGGAACACCAAAAAGGCGAAGAAAAGAGGAGAGATGCTAGCGTCCCATCAATAGTGACCAAACCCAAGCGAGGAGGCGCTCTCGCGTGCATCATCATCATCCGCATCATCATCACCCGCATTATCATCAGCATCATCAGTAGTAGGAGTGGGAGCACTGGCATTCCTAGTAGGAAGAGCACCATGAGCGTACACGGAGAAGTCGAAGTTCTGGAGCATCTCATCGGTAAGAAGAGGCATCTCCCACTGAGGAGCTACCACAGGCTCCATCTCAGGTCCAGGAGGAGGAACAGGGGTGGTTCCTTGAGGCCATGAATTCATTCCGGCGCCTCCGTGTCTCCCGGGTCATAGAAAGGGTCTGATGTGCAACATCATTGCTGTTCTTGCACATTTGGAACATGCATGTGAAGAATCGAGCGGCCCCATGTTGGGAGCGCCGAGAGTGACTGGAGCTAGCATCATGATCATGGTGTGCCTTGGAACGGCGCTCAGAGGTGGGCATCATGGAGGGAACGTCTGGACGAGTGGCCTCCTGAGTGGGGAACCGGAATGGGTCCATGATGATTCTTTCACCAATAGCGTTCCGAGGAGCGGGAACAATGTAGTTGATGAGCCGCTGAACATACTGGGCGTAGTTGGGACTCATACGGTCCATAATTGCTCTCTGTAGTTCACAGTAGATAAGATCACAGCCATCAATCTTCCTTACCCTGTCAGGATGACAATAGTACATCAAGTTGAGGTGATAGTTCCGGACTTCACTGTGGTCGCCGGACTTGCCGATGAGGTTCTCATGGAACAGCTTGGCAAGTACCGGATAGGAGTAGTACATCCCGAGAGATAGTGGGAGGTCCAGGCGTAGGGTTCGCAGGATAGCGTAAAGAGATGTCACCCCTAGTAAGCTCCGGACCGTGAATGAATCCCGTACCCCGGATTACTCGTCATCACCACAACCCATGGCTGCACGGAACTGAGAGTAGGAGCATGAGTACTTCGTCTTGCCGGTCATCCAGGTGAGGGTGCGGTCCTCATCATCATGGAAGAAGACGGTGCAGTGGAACTGACGGACAAGGAGGGGACAAAAAGTAGGAGCATCTTGGGTATCATCAGGCTTGAGGCACACGAGGTCATACAATCCCAGACTCTTCAAGGTTTGAACCACAAAACGGTACTTTGTGGCTTCATGCAAGGCAAGCTCGTCAAGATTGATGGCCTTGGGTGATACAATATTACCATGCTTCATATACTCATGAGAATCATAGAAACCCTCCCAGAGGGCTGCTTGTGTGTTGGTCCAGAAGGCCTTGTCCGGACGAGTGTAAGTTGGCTTCTCAAAGCGATACGGATTCACTGTCCTCCATTCCTGCCACTCAAGGAGGTTTGCAGCCCCAACATTGATGGTTGGCACTATCTCATCATCCTCGTGGGCAACATGCTTATCCTTGTGCTTGGTAGCAACAGACTTGGTTCTACCCCCAACTGAGCTGCCACCGTCAGTACCCTGCTGAGCTGGAGGGGGAACGCGGCTACTAGAACGGCGAGGAGGATTAGTCCTTCCTCTCTTGGAAGCATTGCCACATGTCTCACCACTCCAACTACCTGGGAATGAGAAAAATAGAGCCGGGATAGTAGTGGGGTAAGCGTACATGTCATCAATAAGAGAGAAGCCAAAAGAGCATAGCATATATTCAAGTGTAGTGATGAAATTGTGCGAAAACTGGGCAGCTCGGCGCACAGGCCGGTCAAACCGGGCAGCAGACCGGACTGGCCGGTTTGCGCCCGGTTGACCGGGCCATGCACCGGGCCGGCCGGTTGAGCGGCCGGTCGACCGGGCGTGTGACCGGGTCTGTCGAGTTGTGATGTTGTGCCCAGATTTTCTACCACAAAACCATGCAAAAGCTCATAAACTTGAATATAGACTATAGCAATATAGTGGAGAAGTGCATTGTGGTGTGAGACACTCTAAAGGCATGAGGACTTTACAAACCCTAACCCTAAATTTTCTCAACTTTCCTCAACATGTGGCAATGGGAGAGGGAAATCAAGAAGGAGAGGGAATAGAAGGGAAATTTACCCGATGACATTGTCCTTGTTGCCCAAGTGAGCAAGAAGAACACGTGAAGAGGGCTTGAGGGCCAAATCCCCAAGATCTTCCAAACGAACTCGAGAGGGACCAAATCCCTTGGTGAAGAAGCTTGAGAGACCCCGATCTACGGTTGGGTGAAGTTTGGGGAAGAACTAGTGGTGGGAAGGACCTAGGCTGTGGTGGAGATGGTCAGGGCGCCGGCCATGGAGGTTGGAGATTGGGGAACAATGGGAAAGACCCCAAGGGGTATCCCTTCCCCAATATATAGGAGGCTGCGCGACCGGTCAGGAGTCCGGTCAGACCGGACTGGTGACCGGCTGACCCGGCCCAGACCCCGGTTGCCGCCCGGTCAACCGGTCCATCCGGTCCTGGACCCGGTCCAACCGGGCCAGGGACCGGCCAGCCCAGAATTTTCTAATTTTGCCTCGTTTTTGCCCCTATGCTTTGTGTAAATGTGTGTGAGTGCTCAAATGATGACATGTACATATAGATAGATAGATGATGATGAGATGAGCATAGACATGGGGTTGGAAACACAAAGTTCTCTAGGCATACCCATTGGAGAGAAAATCCAAACAAGATGTGAATAGCAACAATGTGCATGATTCGAAGTGTATATCAAGAATCATAAGTCATTTTGAAGTGATTTTTGCAATAAGATCATTTAGCCTTGTATATCCAAATCAAGTTGCAATTTAGACTAAATGAGGGGCGGGGGATTACTCCCCCTATGTGAAAGCGCAAATGTCATGTGACCTCGAAGAGACGTGCTTGGGTCCATATAATGACATTGGGTCTATTTATGTTGCACACATGGGTATGCATCATACCAAGACATGGTAAGATGACTATCCCCATATGTGCTATGCCTCTAAGCTAGATAGTTAGATAAATGCAAGAATATAGTGCAAGAAATTGATTCAATCCAGGTTTTTAGGATCAAGAATACCAAGTTCTCCTCTCAAGTTTACAAACCGGGCTTCATCCAAAGGCTTAGTGAAAATATCCGCCAATTGGTAGGTTGTTCCCACATGAGTGAGATCAATATCCTTATTGGCAACATGGTCACGTAGGAAGTGATGGCGAATGTCAATATGTTTGGTGCGACAATGTTGAACCGGGTTATTGGCGATCTTTATTGCACTTTCATTGTCACATAGAAGAGGCACCGTACCAAGAGACACACCATAGTCTTTCAAGGTTTGCTTCATCCATAACAATTGAGTGCAACAAGATGCCGCGAATATGTATTCGGCTTCGGCGGTGGATAAAGCGGTGGAGTTTTGTTTCTTGGATGACCAACTCACCAATGACCGGCCAATAAATTGGCAAGCCCCGGAGGTAGACTTCCGGTCAACCTTATCACCCGCCCAATCGGAGTCCGAGTAGCCAATGAGTTCAAAGGTTGACCCCTTTGGATACCATAGCCCGAGAGTAGGAGTAAGAACAAGGTATCTTAGAATCCGTTTGACCGCCATCAAATGGCTCTCCTTAGGAGCGGATTGAAAACGAGCACACATCCCTACACTTAGCATGATATCCGGCCTAGAGGCACAAAGGTAGAGCAAGGATCCTATCATGGAGCGGTATACCTTTATATCCACATCCTTCTCACCGTCACATGAGCCAAGTTGCCCCTTTACGGGCATGGGTGTCTTCATTGGACTTGCATTGGTCATGTTGAATTTCTTGAGCATGTCCTTCACATACTTTTCTTGAGAGATGAAGGTGCCTTTTGCAAGTTGCCTCACTTGGAAGCCTAGGAAAAACTTCAACTCTCCCATCATGGACATCTCAAATTTCCTAGTCATCAATAGCTCAAAAGCTTTGTTATGATTGGGGTTAGTTCCACCAAATATAATATCATCAACATATATTTGACATATAAATAAGCCACCCCCTTTAACCCGCTTGGTGAAAAGGGTGGAATCGACCGTACCCATGCAAAACCCATCTTGTAGTAGAAAATCCCTAAGGAACTCATACCAAGCACGTGGAGCTTGCTTTAGACCGTAGAGTGCCTTCTGGAGTAAATACACATGGTTGGGTCGGCATGGGTCTTCGAAACCCGGGGGTTGAGCTACATATGCGGTTTCTTTTAGAGGACCATTCAAAAATGCACTTTTCACATCCATTTGGTATAGTTTGAAATTGTGGAAAGATGCAAATGCAAGCAAAAGACGAATAACTTCAAGACGGGCTACCGGCGCAAAGGTATCCTCAAAATCCATACCTTCTATTTGGGCAAACCCTTGCGCCACTAGCCTTGCTTTATTTCTAATAACAATACCATCCTCATCTTGCTTGTTCTTGAACACCCTTTTGGTCCCAATGACATTGATGCGATGATCCTTGGGTCTCTCAACTAGAGACCATACTTCATTGCGAGTGAAACACTCCAATTCTTCTTGCATGGCAATGACCCAATCCGGATCAACCAAGGCTTCATGTACCTTGAGTGGCTCAAAACTAGACACAAAAGCATGATGTTGACAATAAGTCATAAGTAATGCATGGTGTCTACGAGTTACCACTCATTTTGAGATGCTACCAAGGACAAGATCTACTTTCATGTCACTTGCCCTTGTAGCCGCCTTGATCTTCCGAATGGTTCCTTCATGATCAATGAATTCATCTCTTGCTAATACTTGATCATGAGGGACAACTTGAGCTTGAACATGAGTTGAAGATGTTTCTTGATCATCATCATGATCTTGCTCAGTCGATTGAGGGCTTTCTTCTTGTTCTTCGGGATGTGGCTCATCTTGAGTGGAGGATACATCTTGGGTTGCACTTGATGGTTCAACTTGAGTTGAGCTAGGCTCAACTTGAGGTGAGATTGATACTTCTATTCCATCACCTTGATCATCACTATGCACTTCCATGGGCCGGATGTGTCCAATGCCCATATGCTTGATGGCACTAGATGGATCATCATCATTACCTGCAACACATGGAACAACTTGCTCCACTTTGGAGCCATTATCCTCCAAGAACACCACGTCACAAGATACTTCAATAGTCCAAGTGGACCGGTTGTAGTATCTATAGGCGTGAGAGTTCTCCGCATATCCAACAAAAATGCCCTCTATAGTTCTAGTTTCAAATTTACCAAGCTTCCCTTTATTGTTCTTAACAAGACATTTGCATCCAAAGACACGAATGTACATGACATTAGGCTTGTTACCTGTGAGAAGCTCATATGGAGTTTTGTTGTGGAGGGGGCGGAGGAAGAGCCGGTTGGAGTAGTGGACAGGCTGTAGAGATGGCTTCTCCCCAAAAGTTGTGGGGTGAGTTGAATTCACTCAACATGGTTCTTGCCATCTCAATGATAGTCCGGTTCTTCCTTTCAACAACACCATTTTGTTGAGGGGTATATGGAGCTGAAAACTCATGCTTGATGCCCTCATCATCAACAAACTCTTGCATAGTGTAGTTCTTGAACTCGGTGCCATTGTCGGTCCTAATCGCCTTGATCTCGGATCCATATGTACGTTGAGCTTTCTTGGCGAAGGTGATGAACTCCCTATGGGTCTCATCCTTAGACTTAAGGAGAAAGACCCAAGAGTATCTTGAGTAATCATCAACAATGACAAGTCCATACTTGCTCCCACCAAGAGTATCATAATGTGATGGCCCAAAGAGATCCAAATGAAGGAGCTCCAAAGGCCTAGATGTGGTGATAATACTCTTGATAGGATGTTTCTTCTTGAGTTGTTTTCCCGCTACACATGCACTGCATACACGATCTTTCTCAAAAGAAATGCCGGTTAGTCCAACAATGTGCTCACCCTTTAGGAGTTGTTTAAGATTCCTCATGTTAACATGACCAAGGCGGCGATGCCACAACCAACCTTCGTCATGCTTGGCCGCCATTAGACATGTGGAGGGAGAGGGGCTCTCTTTCGAGAGGTCAACCACGTAAAGGTTGTTCTCCACATATCCAACAAGGACCAATTTGAGATTGTCACTCCTAAAGACTTGCACATAATATTTAGTAAAATATGAATTGTAACCGGCATCGGCAAGATGGTATATAGAAAGCAAGTTATAACCAAGATGTTCAACAAGCATGACCGTCTCAAGGCACAAGTCCTTAGAGATTTCCACCTTGCCATACCCAAGTACCTTTCCCTTTGAGTTGTCACCAAAGGTAATGCTTGACTTCTTGTTAATATCTTCAATGAATTGGTCAAGCACACCTCTTCCTCCGGTCATATGATTGGTGCATCCACTATCAAACACCCATTTTGGACCACCGGAGGAATACCCCTACAAAATCAAGTAGAGGATTTAGGAACCCATTGATTAATGGGTTCCCTAGTCATGGCAACAAGATCTTTTGGTACCCAAATCGAGTACCCTCTATAAGCATAGCCTTTACGAGGACCAACATAGTTAGCATAAACATCACCATAATAATCAACAAATAAAGCATAGTGATTGTTTGGCCCCGTGCGATCACCACTAGTGGCTTTGCCCTTTGGGGCTTTGCCATCATTAGTGACCTTCTTGTTCTTTTCTTGAGCGGGCTTCTCTTTCTTGTAGTTGTTCTTCTTGTAGGGCTTGGGAACATATCCAAGTCCATACTTTTGATTGTTTGACCTTTGCTTACTCAAGAGGTCATCCAATCCCATCTTACTCTTGGTTGTGGTGAACTTGGCAAGTTCTTTCTTCAACCTAACATTTTCCTCAAGAGTAGTTGCTTGCTCACAAGCCAATTCATTAGGATAATAGTTGAGACCATATTTGGTTACCAAAGATTCAAGATATGTATTGGTCTCAACATGCAAAGATAGTTCCTCTTGTAAACGAACATGTTCCGCAACAAGCTTAGCATGCTCACTAGTAAAGGTGGTGGAGGAACTAGCAACATCTTTATCAATAATAGGATCATTCATTGATTCAAGAGCCTTTGAGTAGGTTTCTTGGAGTAGGTCATGGTTCTCTCCAAGTTTCTTGAGCTCATCCTTGACAAGCTTGTTAGCTCTTTCAAGGTGGTCAAGATCCCTAGTGAGAGAAGCATGAGCAACTTCAAGCTCCTCCTTTGAAGCATTAAGCTCTTGAGTCAACGATTGAGCCCTTTCAATAGTTTCAAGATCCTTAACTTTATCTAGTTCATAAGTTTCAATTTGTTGCTTAAGACCTTGTGATATGCACCTTTCGGTTTTTAGCTCTTGTCTTAGGAGATTGAATCTCCTTTCCTTCTCATTCAAATGATATTCTAATTCCTCAATGGACTCATCCTTTTCTTTAAGAGAGTCCATCAAGAAATCAAATTTGACAAGAGCTTCACCACGAAGGGTGCATCTAACATTGTAAAGTTCCTTAAGCACATTTAATTCCTTTTGATTTTCAGCTTCATCATCAAGGACACTAGACAAAGAAGGTGGGGGTTCCATTACCTTGGTTTCTCTTGCCATAAGACAAGAGCCAATGGTTGTAGATGAGGAAGAGTCGTCGGAGTCATCATCTTGAGTTATTCTTGCCATAAAGGAAGAACCAACATCATTCTCCGTGGAGTAATCCTTGGAGTAGTCATATGTGAAGAGTGACCCGGGCTTAGAGAAAGCCAAACCGGCCACTCCGGCCTCCTTCTCCTCATCTTCCTCTTCTTCATCGGACAAGTACTCGGCCCCAACAAAGGCTCTTCCCTTGTTCCTCTTGTATCGGTCGTTGATTGGGTTTGGCTTCAATCTTGGCTTGACCCCTTTGATGAACTTTGGCTTGTCTACCCTTTTCTCATAAGGGCACTCATTTGCAAAGTGGCTCTCTTCATCACAATTGTAGCAAGTTCTCTTCTTCTTCTTGTCATTGAGGAGCATTGGCAACTTTCCCTTGTACTTCTTGGCAAACAAGGCAAAGTCGGTAGCGATGTCACTAGTTGAGGTCATCTCCTCATCTTCCTCAATTTCATATTCTTCTTCTCCTCCATGGTCAGCTCTAGCCTTGAGAGCAAGGTTGTGTGACGCTTCATGGTTGTGTGAGGCTTCATCAACACGGTTCATTGCCATGAGCATTTTTCCTGCCTTGGCCATGTTTTCATTTGCGGCCACATAGGAGACTAGATCATCGGAGTTCAGATCGGCACTCTTGGTCATGATTTGCAAGTTGAGTTCAAGGTTGGTATCTTCTTGCTTGACAGCAATCATTGCAATGACCTTGGACTTTATGAATCCTTCATTCATCTCAAAGCCGTCATCATACTTCTCAGCACCAAGTCCCTTGATCCTTACTCTAAGAGCACCAAGCCTTGCATATGCATCGGCTATGGATTCTCCTTCTCGAATCATGAACCGGTGAGCTTCTTGCTTTGCGGTCTCATAAAGAGATGATTGGATCAAATCGGTTCCCTCTTGGAGTACTACGATTCGATCCCACAACTCTTTAGCGGAGCCGATGTCATTGACTTGATCAAGGAGCTTGCGATTGACGCCACTTCTAATCTTGTCACGTGCGGAGGCATTGAGTTGACGGTTGTAGAACTCGGTGGAGGTCAACCGAACGGGATCTTGTGGCTCCCGGTATCCATGAAGAATGATCTCCCATAGCTCCACACTGCAGCTGCGAATATGAGATTCCATAGAAGATTTCCAATGTGGAAAGTGAGTTCCATCAAAACGGGGAACGGTCCCACTATGGTTTATATGAGGCATGGGTGAAGTGTTTCTAGGATAGTCATGGTTAACTTCATGGAAGGATTCCTTAGAGGCCGAAACCCCACTAGGAGCTCCTCCAGTAGTTAGGTTCTTAAGCATGACGAGACATTTCGCCATTTGGCTTTGTAGTTCATCCTCCTTTTTCTTCTTCTCGGCCTCATATGCCAAGAATCTAGATTTCATTTCTTTAACCGAAAGGTTAGAGTCATCATCTAGACCCTCGAATAGTTTTTCCATCTCACTCTTAAGGCGGTGAAGCCCTTAAAAAGAGTCCAGGCTCTGATACCAATTGAAAGTATAGAGATGGTAAACCTAGAGGGGGGGGTGAATAGGTTTCTATAGATTTTAATTCTTTCTTTGCAATATTAGGCTTTGCGGAATATAAAGGTGAGCCTAATGCAAACTAGGTGAAGCAACCTATATGAGGATACAACTAACTCGAGCACGAAGGCTCTCACGAGCGATTAAATCACAAGTAAGGAGTTCGGTTAGAGATAACCGATAGCACGCGGAGACGAGGATGTATTCCCGTGTTCCCTTGCTTTGCAACAAGGTACGTCACGTTTGGAGGAGTGGAGGTCCCACGAAGGATTCCCCGCGCCACGAAGGCTCACCCTATTCTCCGGAGCCTATCCCACGAAGGAATAGCTCTCTCACTTGTGGTAGACTTTGAGGTAGCCTCCAAACCTTCACAATCTTGCCCGGAGCAGATCCACAGCCCGGATGCTTCCGGACTCCTCTTGCCCACCTAGGGTTTCCAAGGAACCCTAGGAAGCAAGCTTCTTGATGAATACAAGGGGGAATAAGATTTGGCTTGGTAGAACGGTAGATCGGGTCCTCCTCTATCGTTTCCCGGAGGGATTTGAGTTTGGGTGGAGGAGGAGGGAGATCTGAGGCTTTTGGTGTTTCTAACAATGGAGTATGAGAGAAGGAGCTCAAGAACAGCTTGTAGTGTAGTGCCTACCCTTCCAAGGTAGAAGAAGGGGTATTTATAGTGTTCTTCAAAATCTGGCCGTTGCCACTTGCCACCTCAGCATTTTTCCTCGACAAACCCGGTGTACCGGGCCACAGACCGGACAGCCCGGTCGTGAGGCTGGTCAGACCGGATCAGTGACCGGGGCTCCTTTACGTCGTCCTGGCGCTTCTTCGGTTGGTGGCCGGTTGCTGCCCGGTTGCCGCCCGGTCGACCGGACGGAGCGCCGGACACGCCGGTCAGGAGCCCGGTTGACCGGGCGCAAACCGGATCTGCTGGCTCCTCCTTTGGACCCCGGTTGCCGCTCGGTTGACCGGCCAGCACGCCGGACTGGCCGGTTGCTGGCCCGGTTGGACCGGGCTGGTGACCGGATTTCTCCTGTAACCCCTTTTTGATTGTTGTTGAAATGGGGGGTCTCCTTTAGCCTTCTTGTTCCTTTGATACACCATTATACCTCTTTGGCTAATACCTGTGAATTATCTTGTAGACATGTATTAGTCCAAATACTCTAGCACGGTGTCATAGTTACCAAAATAACGGATAAGGGTAAAATACCCTTACACTTCACCTATTTTATATTTTGCTCACCCTCTCACTGCTATCCATATGTTGCGATTCTTTATCGAGTCACGTGTCCTATTCCACTTGTTTACCATAATAATCCTATATGTATCATTCCTTAACCATAGCCGTTGCTTGATGTTTGAGCCTTGCGAGTCGTAGGCGTGTTTGGTCTCTGTTGTTTATCTCGATCTGTTATCGGGATATGTTGGGTTGTTGGGAGGTTATCACATCCTATATCAGTTGTTGGAGATACACATGCTTTACTTAATTGATAACAACTAAAATTGTAAGCAGATGCATATGTGAGCCCCTTTGCGAAAGCATCGGAACTTTGACTCACTAATGTCCCCTAGGAACCGAGTTCTTGCTATCTGTTCCGAGACTGAGCGCTCTAACCACACGTGGGTATGTTTATTGGGTCTCCCCTCGACCACTACCGGAATCTACAGCTTTGTCCAGTGGCCACAACTAGTTTGCAATGTTTTACCATTTGTTGTTTGCGTGCATGCCAGCCTGTTACTTCTTTATCTTTGGGAAGCCCCTGTGTGCCTTGTATCCCTTGTTTCTGGTATGCACGTATAGGTCGCGGAGCCGCTGCGAAGTGGTTTATCGCCCCAGTGTGTGTTTAAACCACCTAGTACGCTGGCGCAACAGCTAGGTCTGTTTCGGAGATACGGACGTACTTCGATTCGGGTTCAACTTAGTTAGGTGGCTTCCTGGACATTGTTTTCGTGAAGGAGAGTGCGAGTCGTGATATCCACCTGTCGCAAGTGGGTTGGGCGTGCGTGAGGCTACATTTGGGCACCCCTGCAGGGTTAAATCTTATCGATAAGCCGCGCCCACGGTTATGGACGACTTGGAGCTGCATGGCTTGATCATAGAACAACTTACAGCTTATACTTGTTGCTAATAATCTGATAATAACTTGCGTAGTAATATAGCATTAGTACAACCGATACCTAATAAAACTTGTCCACCGTTGAGTGCCTTTTACATTGCCTCTTCGCTTTGTTGAAGGGGATATGTGTAATTGGCTGGGTTATGTTTGTGTAGTATTTATCTCGTTACCTTGTGCGCTCTCTTATCTTCTCTGAGTAGACGGATGTTGTAGCGTGTCTCTATTGGTTATAGTTTTGCTGCCGCTAAACCTACCATATAGCCCCCGGTGATATATTCGCCTGGCGAGCATAGCCATTTTTAGTCTCGCTAAGTACGTGCCGGAGTTCCTTCCTTGGTACTTACCCTCGCCTTTTCTCTTTCTCTTTTGCTTTCTCCCTCTTGTCGGCAACCGATGGCCCGACTTCGACAGGTACGAGATGACGATGATAGCAAGGTTACCCTTCCGGTTTGGCCTGGGCAGGGTTATGGACGCCATCGATTATCTTCAGGACTCTTAGTCCAATTTGTATCTTGTCCGTACTCGGACATATTTGAACTTCTGTATGATTTGGATCTTTGTATTGTATATTTATATCTTGACTCGTTGAAGTCGTTGTTATAACATAAGTCGTCTTGTGGGCTTTGTCGTGACTTATTGTAATGATTACTATTCGTGATTGATTCCACCCGCATCGCGTGCATGCTTCGGCGTGTACGAGGTGCTTGGTGGTGCGTCTCCTAGAATCGATATCGTGCGGATTTTGGCGGATTCGATGGGATCCTCATGGTACCGGTTTTGGGGCGTCATACTTGTCCAGGCCCAAACAGACCCAGATCGGGGCCAAACTCGTGCCACCCACAGCCGCCGCCGCCAGCCGCCGAAGCTCCGCCCCGGCCGAGGAAAGAAGGGCCGGTCACCGCCGCACCCCCCCCCCCGATCTGCGACAGAGGAAGACCGCCACCGTCGCCACGCCAGCCGGGCTTTGCCCGACGACGTCCTGGGCGGGCGTCGGGAGAGGAGGTCGCGGGAGGAGGTTAGGGTGCACGGGTGCGGGAGGAGGTTAGGGTGCGCTTGTGCGGGGGTGCGGGTCTTGTACTCTTGTGATCTCGTCCTTGTTGCTGGTGACCTCGAGCCGAGATCTGGAGGATATCGTCGTCCCGTCCGTTGCCTCTTGCTTGGCTATCTATCCAGTGCGTACGACTGATATGGCTCTACGCTGTAGCCTTTTCCGATGACTAGCTACAAGCAGCAGCCGTGGTACACGCAGTGCAGTCACGCATGAATGCCATGTGCCCAGTGAAGGAGAGGAATAGTGACTGGCAGTCAAACTTCTGTTCACCAGCTAATCTCAACTCCAGCTATCCTTGATCGTCTCGGTCTCCATTCTCTCTCACCTCATGCCAGTTACTGAATTTTGTAGGCTTGCTTTGCTTGCCTTAGTTCGTTAGGTAAGCCAGTGTTGTTACGAGGATATTTAGGCATTTTTTTGCATGCGCTGGCATAGTTCTACCTATCGTGATTTTTTTTGTATTATTTAAGCTAAGCTCTGCACTAAAATTATGTGACAAACCCATATGTTCTTATTTACTTAACACAATAGGAAACATAAAGGTGCCGACGGCCATCCTCTGTGCCGACGGCCATCCTCTGTGCCGACAGCTAAATATGGGGGCCGACGGCGCAGGGCCCGTTCCGGCCAGGCCAGCAGGCAGCCGTCAGCACAAGATTGGTCTGGCCGTTGGCACAGGTTAGCCGTCGACACAGCCTCTACGCCGTGATGGCGAGGTAACAGCATCAGACATGTGCCATCGGCATAGCTATTTTTCATTTTAGCACATTAGTCTTAGAAAAATAATAACTTAATCATTATAATTTAGAAAAATATAAATATATATCAAAATTTGCACCAAAATAAGATCTATCCACTAGTGGAAAAAGGGCTAACTGTGGCGCACCAAAATCAATTTCTGTGGCGCACGAGCCCGTCGCCACAGTTACCACGCGACTAGTATTAAGAATTCTGTGGCGCATCTATACGTGCGCCACGGAATTTTGAAACTTCTGTGGCGCACCATGCCAATATGCGCCACAGAATTCTCTTAAAACTTATGTGGCGCACCATGGCAATATGCGCCACAAAATATTTTTTTTGAATTTTTTTAAAAAAGTGGCGGCCAGATCTATATCTAGATCTAGATCTGGGGCCGCCGGAATTTCGCCGATTTTTTTCGAATCTCGCCGGAAGGTGGTGGTGGTGGTGGTGGTGGTGGTGGTGGGTGGGTGGGTGGGTGGGTGGTGGGTGGAGGAGGAGGAGGCCGTCCGGAGGTGGTGGTGGTGGTGGTGGTGGTGGGGGGTGGGGGGGGGGTGGTGGGTGGAGGAGGAGGAGGCCGGCCGGAGGTGGTGGTGGTGGTGGTGGTGGTGGAGGAGGAGATGGTGGAGGAGGAGGTGGTGGTGGTGGTGGTGTTGGCCGGAGGAGGAGGAGGAGGAGGAGGAGGAGGTGGTGGTGGTGGTGGTGGCCGGAGGAGGAGGTGGTGGTGGTGGTGGTGATGGTGGTGGCCGGAGGTGGTGGTGGTGGTGGTCGCCGGAGGTCGCCGGAGGAGGTTGTGGTGGTCGCCGGAGAAGAATGGAGGAGGAGGTGGTGGTGGTGGTGGAGGTGGTGGAGAAGAAGGGATGAGGTGGTGGTGGTGGTGGTGGTGGAGGAGGAGGAGAAGTGAGGAGAGGAGATGGAGAAGTGAGGAGAGGAGATGGTGGAGGTGGAGGTGAAGTGGAGGAAGAGAGATTGGCGCCTCCGGTTTTCAAAATTTCGGCCAAAACTTCTGTGGCGCATGGGGCAGAGATGCGCCACAGAATTTTTTTTTAATTTTTCTATTTTGCAGGAAAAACTCTTTAACTGGCCGTAACTTTTTACACTTTTCGAATTTGGCGATTCTAAAAATTGTCCAACCGGGCAAGCCAGTCCATCCATGCGCCACATAATGTGGACTTTCTGTGGCGCATATTTTTGGTGCGCCACAGAAATAATTTTTGTGGAGCATATTTTTTAGGTACGCCACAGATGTCATTTCTACCTATAATGGTTTTCCTACTAGTGATCTTGAAAAAATATCAAACTTGGAATATTGCAAATATCTCAAAAACCTTCTCAGAAATGAGCTATCATGTTCGATGTTTCATGGCTTTCAGGCCGAACGACTAATGTTATGGCTTGAATTGAAGCATAGTTTTGTGAAGCAACTACCAAATAAAAGTTTCACAATGGTACCACTTCATTTAAAAAAATACTAGACCACCTTACATGCATAATATTCTAACCAGGGTATCTTAAACATTTCCGTCCACCCCTTGTGAAAAAGATAAATTTATGCCCAATCAGTAGGAAATCGGCCAGATTTGAACTGCAGGTACATGATCTAATGCTCATGATTTTTTGGAAAAATCATTTTTAGGTTCAATATGATGCCATATTTGGATTCCTCTCATTTTTCTGATTAATTTGGACATATTATTTGTCAAATTCCGATTTACAAATTTAAACATATTAATTATTTGAGTTCAAGATTAATATTATATATTCATTGTTGTTTACATAAGTAATTGTTTGGAATTTGAAAATAAATAAAGAGTTGCTACTTGAAGGCATAGTGGTTAGTAGAATTGATATGGTAGTATTATCAACAATGTGTCTTGGAGCAGTGCGAGGATGTGTGACTAATCAGAAAGTTTGACCACGAGTGCAATGTGATCTAAGGTTTAGTGTACTTAGAGTTAAAAATGTCCCTTATAAAAGATTAACGAGTCAAACAATTAAAAAAATTAAAAATTTGATCCTAGGCTGACGGCTTTACCGTCGGTACAGCCTTCTAAGCCTAACGGCCTTTAGTTCCCATGCAGACGGTCAAACTGTCTATGCCAAGAACCCCAATGTACCGACGGGGTGTGCTGACGGTCACCATCGGCACATCCCTATGCCAACGGCGTCCCTGGCTGTGCCGACGGTTGGCTGTTGTCGGCACCTTTTGTGTTTCCTGTAGTGTAAAGAATGTGTACTTTAGGTGAATTGGTATGGGCGTGGTGTGACCGTTGTTGTTGGAAATACTGTCCTACATACTTAGCACGAGAGCGCGCCTCCTTTCATGCTGAGGTATGCATGTATGGTTAGATAAATATTTTCTTTCTTCATGGCCGATGGATGCAACCAAGGCCGCCGTCGCCATAGTGCGGCTCACGAGCAAGTGTCGGTATGCGGCTGTCCACGCCGGCGAGCACCCTCGTGCCCCCGGCGCAGCGGCCCTCAAGATCCAGACAACATTCAGAGGCTTCGGAGTAATTAACTTCTATTCTAAATCAAACAGTGCTCTTGCTCTGTTCCTATTAGGCTATTACCGAACTAGAATTTCCCGTCATAATCTAAAGAGAATCAAATCACGGGCTGTTTTGCAGGCAAAGAAGGTGTTGCGAGCGCTCAAGGCACTAGTGCGCGGGTACCTGGTGCGCAAGCAGGCGGCCGCCACGCTGCAGAGCATGCAGACCCTCGTCCACGCGTGGATTTGACCATCAAGGCGCACGTCCGCTGCGACACGGAACAGAGAACCCTTAAAGTTTTTTTCATCTACTTTCCCCATCCATAATAATTTTTCAAGATTTTTTTCAAATTAAACTACAGCTCTAACACTTATTATGCATATCTCTACCATATATTAAATAACTAGAGGTGGTGGGATGGTTGGTACGTCCTCCTAAACCTAGATGGTATGTCCTCTCCTGCGCTCTCCGGAACGAAAAAAAACGACTCCCATTGTCCCGCACCGCCTCACGCCTTATAACGCTAAAAAACCGGGAAAATTTCCGAAAATCTAGATCCACCCGCTCTCAGTCTTCACTCCAAGATCCAACCGAGCCCCCATGGTCGTCCGCCGCCTCCGCCCCCTCCTCAACCTCTCGTTGCGCCGACCAACTCTGCACAACTGCAACTCAGCCCCGTGAACCCCAGCTATATCGCACAGCACCACCGGCAACACCCGATGGCCACTGCTGCCTTAGGGCATGTACATTGGTTTAGACGGATGGTGTCTGTAATACTACTCCATGTCATCTATAGACAATGATATAGATAGTGTATACAATAGTTTGTCTGTAAGATATTGATACGTCTCCAACGTATCGATAATTTCTTATGTTCCATGCTACTTTATTGATGATACCTACATGTTTTATGCACACTTTATGTCATATTTGTGCATTTTCTGGAACTAACCTATTAACAAGATGCCGAAGTGCCAGTTCTCGTTTCTGCTGTTTTTGGTTTCAGAAATCCTAGTAACGAAATATTCTCGGAATTGGACGAAATCAACGCCCAGGTTCCTATTTTGCCCGGAAGCTTCCAGAACACCCGAGAGCCGCCAGAGGGGGGCCCTGTGGGCCCCAGATGATAGGGTGGCGCGGCCAGGGCCTGGGCCGCGCCCCCCTATGGTGTCGGCACCCCTTCGACCCTCCTGCGCCGCCTCTTCGCCTATATAAAGCCCCTGCATCGAAAACCCTTACGGAGGAAGCCACGGTACGCGAAACCTTCCAGAGCCGCCGCCATCGCGAAGCCAAGATCCGGGGGACAGGAGTCTCCGTTCCGGCACCCTGCCGGACGGGGAAGTGCCCCGGAAGGCTTCTCCATCGACACCGCTGCCATCTCCACCGCCATCTTCATCACCGCTGCTGCTCCCATGAGGAGGGAGTAGTTCTCCATCGAGGCTCGGGGCTGTACCGGTAGCTATGTGGTTCATCTCTCTCCTATGTGCTTCAATACAATAATCTCATGAGCTGCCTTACATGATTGAGATTCATATGATGATGCTTGTAATCTAGATGTCATTGTGCTAGTCAAGTGAGTTTTACTTATGTGATCTCCGGAGACTCCTTGTCCCACGTGTGTAAAGGTGACGAGTGTGTGCACCGTGTGGGTCTCTTAGGCTATATTTCACGAATACTTATTCACTGTTATGAATGGCATAGTGAAGTGCTTATTTATATCTCTTTATGATTGCAATGTGTTTTGTATCACAATTTATCTATGTGCTACTCTAGTGATGTTATTAAAGTAGTTTTATTCCTCCCGCACGATGTAATGGTGACAGTGTGTGCATCCGTGTTAGTACTTGGTTTATGCTATGATCATGATCTCTTGTAGATTGCGAAGTTAACTATTGTTATGATAGTATTGATGTGTATTATTCCTCCTACATAAGCATGAAGGTGACAGTGTGCATGCTATGCTAGTACTTGGTTTAGTCGTATCGATCTTTCATGCACTCTAAGGTTATTTAAATATGAACATTTAATTGTGGAGCTTGTTAACTCCGGCATTGAGGGTTCGTGTAATCCTACGCAATGTGTTCATCATCCAACAAGAGAGTGTAGAGTATGCATTTATCTATTCTGTTATGTGATCAATGTTGAGAGTGTCCACTAGTGAAAGTCTAATCCCTAGGCCTTGTTCCTAAATATCGCTATCGCTGCTTGTTACTCGTTTTATCGAGTTACTACTGCTGCGTTACTACTGCATGTTTACTTCCTGCAATATTGTTGCCATCAATTGCACGCCAGCGAGCTATTCTCTGGCGCCGTACTACTGCTCATATTCATTCATACCACTTGTATTTCACTATCTCTTCGCCGAACTAGTACACCTATTAGGTGTGTTGGGGACACAAGAGACTTCTTGCTTTGTGGTTGCAGGGTTTGCATGAGAGGGATATCTTTGACCTCTTCCTCCCCGAGTTCGATAAACCTTGGGTAATCCACTTAAGGGAAACTTGCTGCTGTTCTACAAACCTCTCGCTCTTGGAGGCCCAACACTGTCTACAAGAATAGAAGCACCCGTAGACATCAAGCACTTTTCTGGCGCCGTTGCCGGGGAGGAAAGGTAAAAGACACTCATACTTCGATTCCAGGTAACAGTACTTTTCTGGCGCCATTGTGTGTGTACTCGAAGCTATTTCCTTTAGACTCTGCAATTGCGACATTTGGTTTCTTGTTTACACTAGTTAGGCATAATGGACAACAATGACCTTTTTATTCTATTTCCTGATTTAAGACATGGATGGTTTGATGCGAAAATTAAAAAACCCATGGAACATATTAATATGAATGCTTTGAACACTATTGTTGCTAATGCTATGGAAAATTCTAAGCTTGGGGAAGCTGGCTTTGATGAGCATGATATTTTTAGTCCCCCAAGCATTGAGGAGAAAATTTACTTTGATGATACTTTGCCTCCCATTTATGATGATTATAATGATAGTAGTCTTTTGTTACCACCTGTTATGGAGGATAAATTTGATTATGATTACAATATACCTCCTATATTTGATAGCTACTTTGTTGAATTTGCTCCCACTACAATTAATAAGAATGACTATGCTTATGTTGGGAGTAGTAATTATTTTATGCATGTGGCTCATGACAAGAATGTTTTATGTGATAGTTATATTGTTGAGTTTGTTCATGATGCTACTAAAAATTATTATGAGAGAGGGAAACATGGTTATATGCATCTTAATAATATTAAGTTTCCCTTCTTTATGTTGAGAATCTTGAAATTGCACTTGTGTTGCTTTTCTATGCTTGTCACTTTGTTCTTCATGAATTTATTTGTGTACAAGATTCCTTTTCATAGGAAGTGGGTTAGTTTTAAATGTGTTTTGAATTTGCTTCTTGATGCTTTCTTTTGCTTCAACTCTTAATTCTTGCGAAAGTATCATCAAAATTACTGAGCCCATCTTAATGGCTATAAAGAAAGCACTTCTTGGGAGATAACCCATGTGTTTATTTTACTACAGCAATTTTTTGTTTTGTTGAGTCTTGGAAGTTGTTTACTACTGTAGCAACCTCTCCTTATCATGTTTTTGTGCCAAGTAAAGTTTCTATGTCAAAGTTGATGTTATATTTGGGATCGCTGCGCAGAAACAGCATTGCTGTCTGTCACGAATCTGGGCACAGGCCTCTGTAGAAAATTCGAAAAAATCTGCCAATTTACGAGCGTGATCCTCAGATATGTACGCAACTTTCATTAGTTTTGAGTTTTTCCATTTGAGCAAGTCTAGTGCCAGCTTTAAATTCGTCTTTACGGACTGTTCTGTTTTTGACAGATTCTGCCTTTTATTTCGCATTGCCTCTTTTGCTATGTTGGATTCATTTCTTTGATCCATTAATGTCCAGTAGCTTTATGCAATGTCCAGAAGTGTAAAGAATGTTTGTGTCACCTCTGAATGTGTGAATTATTAATTGTGCACTAACCCTCTAATGAGTTTGCTTGAAGTTTGGTGTGAAGGAAGTTTTCAAGGGTCAAGAGAGGAGTATGATATACTATGATCAAGAGGAGTGAAAGCTCTAAGCTTGGGGATGCCCCCGTGGTTCACCCCTGCATATTTTAAGAAGACTCAAGCGTCTAAGCTTGGGGATGCCCAAGGCATCCCCTTCTTCATCGACAACATCATCAGGTTCCTCCCCTGAAACTATATTTTTATTCAGTCACATCTTGTGTTCTTTGCTTGGAGCGTCGGTTTGTTTTTGTTTGAATAAGATGGATCCTAGCATTCACTTTGTGGGAGAGAGACACGCTCCGCTGTTGCATATGGACACATGTGTCCTTAGGCTTTACTCATAATGTTCAAGGCGAAGTTTCTTCTTCGTTAAATTGTTATATGGTTGGAATTGAAAAATGCTACATGTAGTAATTCTAAAATGTCTTGGATAATGTGATACTTGGCAATTGTTGTGCTCATGTTTAAGCTCTTGCATCGTATACTTTGCACCCATTAATGAAGAAATACATAGAGCTTGCTAAAATTTGGTTTGCATATTTGGTCTCTCTAAGGTCTAGATAATATCTAGTATTGAGTTTTGAACAACAAGGAAGATGGTGTAGAGTCTTATAATGTTTACAATATGTCTTTTATGTGAGTTTTGCTGCACCGGTTCATCCTTGAGTTTGCTTCAAATAACCTTGCTAGCCTAAACCTTGTATCGAGAGGGAATACTTCTCATGCATCCAAATACTTGAGCCAATATTCATGCCATTTGCGTCCACCATACCTACCTACTACATGGTATTTCTCCGCCATTCCAAAGTAAATTGCTTGAGTGCTACCTTTAAAATTCCATCATTCGCCTTTGCAATATATAGCTCATGGGACAAAATAGCCTTAAAAACTATCGTGGTATTGAATATGTACTTATGCACTTTATCTTTTATTAAGTTGCTTGTTGTGCGATAACCATGCTTCTGGGGAACGCCATCAACTATTCTTTGTTGAATATCATGTGAGTTGCTATGCATGTCCGTCTTGTCCGAAGGATCTATCACCTTAATGATTGGAGCATGCAAATTGTTAGAGAAGAACATTGGGCCGCTAACTAAAGCCATGAATCATGGTTGAAGTTACGAGTTTTGGACATATATCCTCAATCTCATATGAGAATAATAATTGTTGCTACATGCTTATGCATTAAAGAGGAGTCCATTATCCGTTGTCCATGTTGTCCCGGTATGGATGTCTAAGTTGAGAATAATCAAAAGCGAGAAATCCAAAATGCGAGCTTTCTCCTTAGACCTTTGTACGAGCGGCATGGAGGTACCCCTTTGTGACACTTGGTTGAAACATGGCATTGCAAAGATCCGGTAGTCCAAGCTAAGTAGGACAAGGTGCGGGCACTATTAGTATACTATGCATGAGGCTTGCAACTTGTAAGATATAATTTACATAACTCATATGCTTTATTACTACCGTTGACAAAATTGTTTCATGTTTTCAAAATAAAAGCTCTAGCACAAATACAGCAATCGATGCTTTCCTCTTTGAAGGACCTTTCTTTTACTTTATTGTTGAGTCAGTTTACCTATCTCTCTCCACCTTAAGAAGCAAACACTTGTGTGAATTGTGCATTGATTCCTACATACTTGCATATTGCACTTGTTATATTACTTTATGTTGACAATATCCATGAGATATACATGTTATAAGTTGAAAGCAACCGCTGAAACTTAATCTTCCTTTGTGTTGCTTCAATACCTTTACTTTGATTTATTGCTTTATGAGTTAACTCTTATGCAAGACTTATTGATGCTTGTCTTGAAGTACTATTCATGAAAAGTCTTTGCCATATGATTCACTTGTTTACTCATGTCATTACCATTGTTTTGATCGCTGCATTCATTACATATGTTTACAAATAGTATGATCAAGATTATGATGGCATGTCACTTCAGAAATTATCTTTGTAATCGTTTTACTGCTCGGGACGAGCGAGAACTAAGCTTGGGGATGCTGATACGTCTCCAACGTATCGATAATTTCTTATGTTCCATGCTACTTTATTGATGATACCTACATGTTTTATGCACACTTTATGTCATATTTGTGCATTTTCTGGAACTAACCTATTAACAAGATGCCGAAGTGCCAGTTCTCGTTTTCTGCTGTTTTTGGTTTCGAAATCCTAGTAACGAAATATTCTCGGAATTGGACGAAATCAACGCCCGGGTTCCTATTTTGCCCGGAAGCTTCCGGAACACCCGAGAGCCGCCGGAGGGGCCCCGTGGGCCCGGATGATAGGGTGGCGCGGCCAGGGCCTGGGCCGCGCCCCCCTATGGTGTCGGCACCCCTTCGACCCTCCTGCGCCGCCTCTTCGCCTATATAAAGCCCCTGCATCGAAAACCCTTACGGAGGAAGCCACGGTACGCGAAACCTTCCAGAGCCGCCGCCATCGCGAAGCCAAGATCTGGGGGACAGGAGTCTCCGTTCCGGCACGCCGCCGGACGGGGAAGTGCCCCCGGAAGGCTTCTCCATCGACACCGCTGCCATCTCCACCGCCATCTTCATCACCGCTGCTGCTCCCATGAGGAGGGAGTAGTTCTCCATCGAGGCTCGGGGCTGTACCGGTAGCTATGTGGTTCATCTCTCTCCTATGTGCTTCAATACAATAATCTCATGAGCTGCCTTACATGATTGAGATTCATATGATGATGCTTGTAATCTAGATGTCATTGTGCTAGTCAAGTGAGTTTTACTTATGTGATCTCCGGAGACTCCTTGTCCCACGTGTGTAAAGGTGACAGTGTGTGCACCGTGTGGGTCTCTTAGGCTATATTTCACGGAATACTTATTCACTGTTATGAATGGCATAGTGAAGTGCTTATTTATATCTCTTTATGATTGCAATGTGTTTTGTATCACAATTTATCTATGTGCTACTCTAGTGATGTTATTAAAGTAGTTTTATTCCTCCTGCACGATGTAATGGTGACAGTGTGTGCATCCGTGTTAGTACTTGGTTTATGCTATGATCATGATCTCTTGTAGATTGCGAAGTTAACTATTGCTATGATAGTATTGATGTGTATTATTCCTCCTACATAAGCATGAAGGTGACAGTGTGCATGCTATGCTAGTACTTGGTTTAGTCGTATCGATCTTTCATGCACTCTAAGGTTATTTAAATATGAACATTTAATTGTGGAGCTTGTTAACTCCGGCATTGAGGGTTCGTGTAATCCTACGCAATGTGTTCATCATCCAACAAGAGAGTGTAGAGTATGCATTTATCTATTCTGTTATGTGATCAATGTTGAGAGTGTCCACTAGTGAAAGTCTAATCCCTAGGCCTTGTTCCTAAATACTGCTATCGCTGCTTGTTACTGTTTTACTGAGTTACTACTGCTGCGTTACTACTGCATGTTTACTTCCTGCAATATTGTTACCATCAACTGCACGCCAGCGAGCTATTCTCTGGCGCCGTACTACTGCTCATATTCATTCATACCACTTGTATTTCACTATCTCTTCGCCGAACTAGTACACCTATTAGGTGTGTTGGGGACACAAGAGACTTCTTGCTTTGTGGTTGCAGGGTTGCATGAGAGGGATATCTTTGACCTCTTCCTCCCTGAGTTCGATAAACCTTGGGTAATCCACTTAAGGGAAACTTGCTGCTGTTCTACAAACCTCTGCTCTTGGAGGCCCAACACTGTCTACAAGAATAGAAGCACCCGTAGACATCAGATATCTATTTTTAGTCATAGCTATATGTGAGTATAAGTTATAGACACCCTTCATACAACAACAAAATTGGTGTCTGTAAGCTGTCTGTAAGAAGCCTACAGACTGTCTGTAACTTTACAGACAACCTTCTTCTCTCTCCTTATTTTCTTTCCTCCACATCACCAAAATCACATATAACTACCTCTTACAGACAGCTGAGTCATCACCATTGTACATGCCCTTATATTCCTCGCCACGACTCCGACCAAATCCCCCGGTGCCGCCTCACAACCGTCGGTCAGCCCCGTGCGGGTCGATCCATGGCAACCGCCGGTCAGCTCCGTGCGTGGCAACTGCTGATTGTGGAGATCGTGGTGAATACAAACTCTCAAGGCGCCCCTCTCCACTCTTGTTCTCGTCTCGCCTCCCCGTCAGCTCTCTCGAATCCGGGGACCAGACCAGCTGCTGCCGCCGCCTGGATACCTCCGAGCGTCCAACCGGTCCGCCGCCGCTGGCAGTGCCACGCCGTCATGCCGTCCATCTTGCTCGTCCCCAACCAGCAAGTCAGGAGGGTGTGCACATGACGTCGTCCTGCTCCTTACGTGGCATCTTTGGCCGAAGAAGCGTTGGTCTGATTCACTCCTCGACATCGTCTTCCTACATCCCCCAGGAACAGTTGCCTCTTGCTCTTTTGGTTTGATTGATATTCATGACGTGCAGGTTGAGGCGGTTCCAGGACAGTGTACCATCACGCGGTGGCGACAGCAAGGTATACAAAGGAGTTCTGCGTCTGCATCGTGCTGCTCGAATCCGCTTCCTTCTACTGGTTGAGGAGGTAATAAACATATGTATATTCATTAGTCCTCAAGACTTGTGTTGTTAGAAGCATGGAAGCACATATCAGATCATCTTTTTTTAAACTTAAGATATCATATCATCTCATCTCGCAGAGTACTTTCTGATTTGTGGACAAACTTGTCTGACAGAGAAGCTTACATGCTCAATAGGACCTACAACATAAATTCGAAATTAGAGATTGTAGTACACAATGGTACGCGAACAACTGAGTAGTAAACTGACAGATACATCACCCTTAATTGTCTGAGGCTTATGCTTACTAGATCAATTCTAGAATAGTTTCTCTTGATAGATTTGCCATGATTTTTAGAAAGTACTTACTGGATAGTATGTTCTCTTGAAAACCATCTCTCCCTCACATTTGATTTTTCAGTGTTTCTTTTTTGAACTCCGTTTTAGTGCCTTTTCACTAATTATTATTTCAAGAAGTGAGCCTAGCTCATTCGGTTAGGAAAGTGGATGTACAACCCAGCCACCTAGGTTCAAGTCCCAACGGACGCAGAATTGGGTTCTTATTATTTTAAAAAAAAACCCACTGTAGGGGCTTCTCCTACCGTATTCCTTTCAAAAAAAAAAAACTAATTATTATTTCTCTGATGGTAGGTTACATCTGAAGCTGCCATTGATCACTCAATCCGAGCCAATATACATGTTACAGTCCAAACAAAACAGACCACGTTTTTCTACCATCACGAAGGGCTCACTTCCGATGTGTATTCTTTCAACCACAGTCTTTTGATGTTTGACATTTTCATGTTCCCAAATAGACATATTGCAGAGTCAGACAAGCTTATGAATTGGTGTTTTCCTTTTTTTTTTCTTCTAGATTCCGAACTGAAACTTCTTGATAATATATACATATCCTTTATGACACCATTTTATTCAACCATTATTAAAAGAATACACCAATTCTTATTTTGTGCATACAAATGGTATTTCGATCAGGTCCATCAAGTAGATATGACTGTTTAATATTTTTGTCATATTCTTATTGCTTATTTTCTATCTACACATTCATCCTATTATAATTGGAGATCACCTTATTGTTTGGTGAGATTTCTCTATGTGCCACTCAGATTACAAAAACAGATATGAGCCCTTTGCCTCTTTGATAGATGAACTACAACGTGCCAGTCTTTATCTTGTATAGATGGTTATTGTACTGGGGTTACTCAATATTAGGTTCAAGACAGATAGGTTATTGTACCAAGTTACTTACGATTAGATTTATTTGATCATCTGACAGGGTTCAATAGCATTTTGAGTAGGCTATCACATTATCGAACCAACTTGGATGCGAAATTGCAATTTCTTCAAGGAATCTGATATGATATAAGAATCCTGAATCTGCAAAATTCACCAGTGAAGCATCAAACCTGTGACTGTGAGCATACTCTGGCCTCTTTGTATTATTTGTTTACTTTCTGGAGGACATTGTACAAGATGACATACTTTAATATCTCTTTGTGGTCTTGTTTTAATGTGGTTTTGTGTGTTTCCCCCGTCCCAGTCATAAACCCGAGGACTATCTTAAGTCTGCTTGGTATCATGTTTTAGGATGGCTTCCCAATATGAGAAAAGATGGTTTATATCCATGCTATTATCTGATTTCCTCCTAGAGCTTGTCGATTCATCATTTATAGTTCTATTTAGTTTGTAATGTTACATAAGAAACTCTGAAGTCATTCATACATTTTATCAAATATGTGCATACGCAGTCACTGTGCTTCATTACCAAAATCCGGTTATGTCTTTCTGGTTTATACTCTTGTTGTTAGTTGCAAACAATAAAATGACTGCACTATTTTAGCTACTATAGAGGATTAGTATCATATTTTTGTGAACTGCTATACCACCATCTGTGAACTGATCCAGTGTTTTTTATGGATCATCTTCGTCATGCATGCCTGAAGAAAACAAGAACTGATCAAGTGTACATGCATTTAAGAACTGGCATTGTTCTTTTCTTACAGTTGGAGGCGGTGGTTCTGGAGGGGGACATCTTAGCATCGCGAGGGCACATGGCAGATATGCATCACAGTTTGAAGGTGTGCAACCTTCTGCTCAGACCCGTTTCGTTGAGCTGGGTGACTAGGTAATTGAGATTTGCGTATTCATTACACCTCAAGTTAAGTATCAAAGTGCATACGTAACTGGGGTACACCTAAGTATATCTCATATAGAATCTTTGATGGCCATCTATTTTGCTTGTTGCATATACACAAGTTCTCATGTTGTCTGTATGTCATATAGGTCTTACTTGAAATAATTCGAAATTGTCTGATGTGTTCTGGACGATGCATACCTTCAAATAGTTGGATGTGTTAAGAATGATTCCCTTGCTCCCATGTCAGTTATGAATGATCAAAATATAGTCTAATCTAATATTTAACAGGACCATTTATTGGTTAAACTGCTCTGCCACCTATTGTTCTTTATTATGTTGTCCGGTGCCAAGCCTCCAAACTTTCAGTCTAGATGTCAAGTGCTCCAATGAACAAAGCGAGAAATTAAAGTACAAGAATCTATTTATGGTTTATTTTGTGTGAACTTGTCCCATATAGGAATATAAGAACAAGAGTGTCGTATTGTTGCAGATATCTCGACTGTCTTGGGTGTCAATTTCTTACTGAAAACAGACAAATGGTATGTATAGATTGGTAGCTGATCCATCACACAATTTTGTAAATTGCTATTTTTTTTTTGGATCAACTTGCTATATCTCTAGGTGTGTGTAATAGTTGCCATCTTGTTTTCTCATTGCCATGTCATCGTTGTTTTCTCTTAAAGTGGTTTGAACCAATTAGTTCATAGCTTAGGTAACTACGATTTTGATCACAATATGAAATTGATCTATTTTGACGTCTTCATACACATGAGTGATTTCATGTTCGAGATATTCAGCTTCCTGAATTTTCTATCATTATTTGTAGGCCCTGCTGCTAAGAAGCCGTGGGGAACTCCTAAGGAAAAAGGGTCATTAGTGAAAAAGGAAGGTAAATATTTTATAGAAAGTGTGTTGTTATTTGTTACAGGCATCTTATATTACAAGCTTTTGTGTGACAAAATATCATGCAAGCTTCTAAAATGTTTGTGCATGATATCTTGATACCAATTCAGAGCAAACTAGATCATGGAGAAATTTCTTCTTTGATGACATAGTACAAGTGGTTTTACGAAAAAGGGAACTCTACATGTTTGTTAGCAATCTAGGTTGGATCCACTTCAGCCTCATAAATTGCAAGAATACCATTGGCAAACCTTTGCTAACCTCTTATTTGTGTGTGAATGTAAAGTTAATGGGTGAACACATGTTGCTTAGTGAGTGATTACCCGGCAAAGTATAGCAATACGAATACCTTTGCTAACCTCTGCTTATTCTCCTTGTTTAGCGTCGTCAGTAGTCAGAAGCACCCTGGCGAAATTTAATTTACTGGGTAACTTAATCATAGCGGCCACGGTATACACACGGAACATTTAAGAATGATTGGCATTGGTATTGATATACTAGACGCCAATAGTTATGATTTCAGAAACAGACTGAAAGATGGGCATAAATAATCATCTGACCCGCAAGCTTATATGTTTTGGTGCTGCCATGCTATATTGTCATTATGTTCACTAAAATGGAGCTGAAAATTCTAAATAGTGCTTTCCTATTTAGGAAAACTGTTTCTTTGTCTAGCATATGCCTATAAGTATGCCACAAATAAATTAGTTATCTCTCGAAATTTAATTTGTTATCCGTTTTTGCCAATCGTTAACCAGTTAATCAATTTAGTTTCTACTATTCCCTGTGAAGCAACAAGCGGTGCGCGGGTACCTCGTGGGCAAGCACGCTGGAGAGCATGCAGGCGCGCATGTCTGCTGCAAGGCTGCAAGGCAGAACGCAGAACCTTTAAATACTTTGTAAGTAATAGTAGAGATGCATTGAAGACATAAATTGCAATATGACGTGATGGTTGGTGATGGTAGGTCAGATGGATCAGAAAAAAAGAGTTTGAATCCTCCCGGACGTGTATTTTACGTATTAGACATGAACTCGTTTAAGAGTTTGAATCCTCTGGTTTGCGGGGCATCGGATTAGAGTATCGAAGTAATCGAACTGGTCACCGTGGAGCCCTCGGCCAAGTTCGTGAATAAAGGCCATTAGGGCATATTCAACGGGGCGACGCAAACAGACGTTTTTCGTCCGTTTGCGTCTGCGCGGATAAAAATCGCGCTCCAGCAGCTAGACGCAAAACGTCCGCAGTATCCGTCCTAACGCAAACGTGGACCAAATATGCGGCAGGAATGCATTTGCGCGAAAGCGTCCGCGCGTCCGTTTGCGTCCGTTTGGTCTGCATGCAATCCTCTCTCTCCTCCTCCATTCCTAACCACACAAATATCCCTCTCTCTCCTCCCTAATCATGCATGGCAGGCCCATGCGGTCAAAAAGAAATGCGTCCCTGCCATTGGAGAAGGAACAAACGCATACAGACATATGACCACTTTTTGTGTCCGTGTCCGATGAAAACGGACATAAAAATGCATCGCACCCTTGAAGATGCCCTTAGTACGGTGGCAAGGACAAAGTAGAAAGTAGCTGCGTGGATGTTGCTGCTTCTTAGCGCTGATTCGCTAGCTCGCGTTACAACAAGAGCCCATGGATAATGCTCGCAGTAGAAAAAGAGATTTATTACTTTGCTGATGATGATACAAGTTCAGTTTTCAGCCTTGGCCTTTTAGGGTGTGTTCGGTTTGAGTCATGGGGTGGAATGGGATGGGTTGGACCTGCACCTGGACCTAATTCTCGTGTTCGGTAGAAACTGGAACCGGAATCCACTCGTTCCCCAGAATGGCATATTCCCTTCAGATTCAGAATTTGCTCATTCCACCGAATCGAAGGAATTACCTGGTTCTGCTTCTCTCTCCACAAACTCTGTTGTCCTCTCGTCCCTCTCTCTCGCAGAAACCTGTCCTCTGTCTCGATCTAGACCGGCGGCCGGCGGGGCCGCCTAGCAGCAGGGCGACGACAGATAATCCGCGGCGGCGTGGAGAAGGTCGCAGACAGCCGCGGCATCGGCGTCTCCCTCCGAGCTTCCTACCCCGCCCCGCCCCGACGACCTTGCCCGCCTCCCAAGATTCCCCATCCCGCTTCGGCCACCATGTCCGCCGCCCCGAGCTCCGCAGTCGAGGTCCTCCACCCCGTGTTCAGGACATCAGCACCACCTCGTGGACGGTGGACCCGCTGCAGTGGAACAGCGGCGGGCGAGCGGCTGGACGGCGGCGGCCGGAAGGCAGCAGTGCGGCGGCGGGCGAGCGGCTGGGCGCATGGCAGCGGAACGACGCCAAGCAGTCAATTTGCATGTCGATTGAGACATTTATTGCTAATCGTAGAAGTTAATGACAGATTTGGAGGTTGATTTGCATGCATATTTGTTATTGATTGCGAAACTGTACCAGATGGGAATTAAATTAGATTTTTTTTTCTTGATTACTTCTCATTCTGCATCTCCAACCGAACGCAAGGATGTAATCAACCCATTCCACTTTTTACGCCTACCGAACATAGGAATGAAACCAACCCATTCTTTAAGAACGAGATCATGACATTCCATTCCATTTGGTTCTCAAACCGAACACACCCTTATATCATGATGGTGCATAAAAATGTTGGATGCGTAAATGGGAAAAATAAATATCTAGCTATTACAGGAGCGATGTTTTGATACATAGAAGCATATGCTCCCTTTAATTTGAAATACATCTTAGACATGTTTTGAAATATCAAAATATTTGTAAAAAAAAGTTGCATATATCTTCACGTGCTACACAATTATAATGTTGTTTCATTGAAAATAAAATTGTCGTGAGGTGTGTGTAAAAAAGACAAAATTCAAAGCTGAAAATAAGGGTTTTCACAAGATAAATTTTCTCGTGGTTGACGCGAGGAGAATTGTCTTTGCAGCTTTTGTCCTAGTTCTTTGTTCGACGACGTGATTTTCTTTCTGATGTCAGCGGTTATGTAAGAAGATTATATTTCTCTAGGTATTGGTAGTGAGATTTTAGTTGGCGAGATCGATTTTGGATACTTTCCCATGGTTGCTACGAGGAGGAATGTCCTTGCAATTTATGTCCCGACAGTCACATCCTCGATAATGGCAAGTCATACCTCGGCTCCTCAGTGACGTCGAGTAGGTTGTTCAGTTGCTTTTCCATATTGGGTGTTGGTACTCCGGCCGATGGTGATTAACTACTGTAATGGCAGAAACTCACGACAACCATGAGAAAATGTCCAAAAACGATTTGGCGATGTAAGATCGATCTGACGATCCATGCCTACAAAAACTTAATCTTCTAACACAATCATTGACGTTGGGAAGAAGATCCCGCCGTCGAATAAAGAGTCAAATATCAAGTATTCTAGATGATGGCATCTTCATTGACGCGGAGACTAAAAAAACGACAACTGAAACCCTAACCTAATCTACTGAGAATACTGATCTTATTAAAAAAAAACCTCCACGTGTGGATTGGGTGTCCATTCCTACCAACACCGGCGAGGCTAGCTAAAAAAGAGGAAACCGACGAGACAAAGGTGGAGGTCGAAAGGTTTTGAGTAGGCCGAAGTTGACTTCTTTCAGGTCTGAAACATATGAATGTAGAATACTTCATGACACGACGGATCATAGTTTAGCGGAACATGTTTATATAGAATATATATGCAAATGTGTTTCTCCCGCTTTTTCTCCGCTCGATTGGGGATTTCTACCTGAAGTTACACGATGTATGCAAATGCGTTGCTCTGGCCTTGCTTCACTCGTCTAGAGAGATCGGGTTGAGTTAGGGAAGGAGGAGGAGATAGCAGAAACGTGGAGTTTAAAAAGAAGACCACATGAAGCGAGTCAACAAAATAGAACAATCAATCCATCCATACATGTATACATGTACTGTATGTATTTTTATTATTTCGGAGCAACGCACGGGTATTATGCTAGTTCCAAAAAAACTCAAATAGTTATGTTTCCTACTCTAAACTATCTTTGGAACATATATATCCCTAATTATTAATTCAATATAATTAACCACTCATTCCATCTGAATCGACTAATTATCTCTACAAATCTAATTTTTCAGTTGGTCATGCCGATTATCACCTGTTCATCAATGGTGGCGGTGGGTTATTGTACTTGTTCACGGAATTAGAAAAACACAGCACTCACGTCGAACAACGTCGAGAGTATTAGCTACAATGCTTGACGCAACTGTTTTCTATTTTTTTTTTTTTGAGAAGGAACACTACTGTATTCCATTAAACAGATAAACTGGCCAACTCGCCAGCACAAAGTTCAGTTACAAAATGTGGAAGTTCAGCAATCCATACATTTTGGTTGCTATCCTCTAACATAGCACCCTGATTTGCTAGTACATGAGCTACATTGTTGCAAGTTCTTTTACATACTAATAATTTTACATCATCATAAGCCAAGCCTAGAAGGGATTTTATTTCTTTGAAAAGAGGTCCTAATTGTGATAGATCATAGTCCTCAGTTGTGACTGCTTTCTTCAGCTCCGTTGCATCCATTTCTAATTGCACTTTGTTGCATCCCATCTGAGAAGTAATTTTTATTGCCTGCAGCATAGCAAAAGCTTCAGCATGTAGGGCTGATTGTATTCCTATACTGTGACCTTTCCCAGATGCTACTGGAAAGCCACATTCGTTTCTAACGATAAAACCCCAGCCCCCTGTATTTGTATTTTTGTGGAACGTCCCATCTATATTTATTTTGACATAATTATGCAAGGGTAGTTTCCATTTACCTGGCTCTGTTTTCTTGCTTGGTTGCTTCTCTTGGATCAGTTTCCTATAATCCATTGTGTGGATCATTACTGAAGAAACTGTTTGTTGAATAGGTCTCATTTTTTCTCCAGCATTTGCTTTATTCCTTTCATTCCACCACAGCCATAATGCACAGCATATTGTTAACTTCCTTTCCTCCTGTAAACTGAAAACTGTTTCCAGTACTGCAATTTGATCTCTGCACTTATTTAGTTCTTCCCTTGCATCTTCAAGTTGAGGCTGCCTCCATAATTGTTTCACCAATTTACATTTGAGGAAAATGTGGCCTCCATGCGCAATGGAAGAGTGTTAGTGGCAAACCTCCATAAGAAGTGTAAGATTTTCTATTGGTTGTAGAATTAACTAATACTTAACTAGTCGAAGGATACAAGTTAAGAGCAATTGTTCTCACTTATTTATGCCGAATATATTTTATTTTATGGTTCATATGATTTTCCATTAAATGAGGCCACACTAACAATTAAATCTAATATCCTAGTTACGAAAAAATATACATCTGTAGTTGCAAACATCTTTGTGCAAGACAAAAAAAGTCATACTTTTCAATATTAGTTATATTAATTTTTCATCAACTTTACCTTGCAACATTCTTTAAAAAACCATTTTGTTTACTTGAATTTCCCTTAGACCTTATAACAATAATTATACAATGCAATGAAATTGTGTTGTGGATTATTATTTGTAGGAAGATGTGTTATCACTACTAGGAAAACCCTTATAGGTAGAAATAGCATCCGTGGCGCATGCATATGACATTACCTCCATATTAGTACTTGTTAAAAACCGTTGTTGGTAGTGAGATCTAAAATACATATCTACAAATATCTTAATCATGTTTCTAGATTCCTTTTGCCAATAAGGCCACATGGTAGTATGACCTTTGTCCATAAACTTGTGACCCCCTAGAGGTTCTATAACAACAGTTGGCATCTCTCCCTCTCTCTCCCTCCCTCTCCCCCCGCTCTCTCTCTCTCCTGTGTGCGGTGAAAATTCTCCAAAATACTAGACGCTGCAATGCTGAGATACAATCACCAGCATTGGTGTGTTATGGACGGCGATGTTTTGTCGGCGGTGGGGTCGTGCATTCGATCTTAAGGAGCAAGGAGGAGATATCCTCGCGGATTGGAGGATTTTTCTAGTTGCTAGGATCGCCTGGAGCATCACCGCTAGCGATCCTTCCTCAACCCTTCGTTGAGTTGATCTAGATCCATTCTTTCATTGCAGCTACTTTGATAAATCTGTGATAGTTCGAGTAGATGCAAATATCCCTTTTCCCTACCTTTTAATACAGTATGTCACTTGCAGCAATGCCGATGGTCCTTTGCAGCTTTGCCCCTCACTGCTTCCTGCTCTGCTCACGGTCGCTTGCAACAATAATGACGGCTTGTTGTAGCTTCACAACCTTCCACTTCCAGCTCTGTTGATGGCCAATTGCAGCATTGTAAATTGTCTCTTGTTGCTACACCTGCATGTTGATTCCAACTCTACCAGTACTCAGCTTTAGCATCGGCAGTTGTCCCTTGCAGCTCCATCACGGGCCCTACTAATTCCGCCGCTACTCACTTGCATTATCAACAAGCAGTCCCATGTAGCTGCCCAGTCGTCCGCTTCCAACTCTGCCGCTATGCATTTGCAGCATCAGTGGGCACTTGCAGCAACTACAACAACCATGCTGGCAAGATTGCCTATGTCGGCGGCGTTAGGGGCACATGACGGGCATGGGGATGGTGTGGGGATCCAGGGGAGTGGAGGTGTTGTCGAGGGGAAGGGGGAAGCACGCATGCAGAGATGTGGAGGGTCAGAGCTAGAGATAGGGTTGGGGATCTAGGGGACGTTGGTGAGAGATCCAGGGAGGTCACCGTCAGTGAAGGGGTTCTAGGTTGGTTGGGTCGCTAGAGTTTACATGGGTAGCACCGGCACAGAGCTGGACGCGTCCTCTGGCCAAGGGCGGAGCTCCCCTTAGGGCAAGGTAGGGCAGCTGGCCTACCTTTTTATTTTTGAATAAAAATTACATAGCCTTTACGTATATGTGTATATTTTTTTGCTATTTTCTACTAACTGAAGTGGACTGGTCGCATAAGAACTTAGATTTAAATGGTTAACGATGCAAACAAAAGCTTTGAAAATATGGCACAACTTCTATGTTTTTTAATTTATTTTATTCGATATCATTTTCCAAAAGCCTTGGCAATCTCTACATTTTTAGGAACTCCGAATTTCACCGCAATGAGAGGGTGCTTCGTGATATGTCCAATATACATGCAATACCTACACATAAAAGTGTAAATTCAAACATGTGCATTTTTAGTATTATTAATATGTTAGGCCCAATAAACATAATAAATGTTGTACAATATAATGAATAATAACATAACAAACTTCAAAATAGATAGGTTTATTTCATATGTGTGTGCTACATTGAGCGAGTGATATTCAAACTCTTGCTAAAATCAATAAATATTTTGAAAAAGAAGCTAGAGCTTTGCCATTGCTTAGGAATGCAACGGAATTAAAGCTTCACTGTTGGTAAGTTTGTCCTTCCACTTCTATTTAAATATGTCGCTATAACCTTGTGTTTATAAATAATAAAATAGTTTAGATAGATAACTTTTACCTTGAGTTATACGGTTATATCTTGATTGGAATCCTCTAACAACCAATACAATTTATTTTTTACGCAATACAAATATAAGGGAGGAGGGGGCATGTGCCCCCACCCCCGGTTCAATTTCAAAAATGATACCTCTGGATGTAGTCGCTTTTCTCCGCCGAAACTTAGGGTGAACATAGATTCTCCATCTATCCTCATACAAGCTGATCCTAGCTAGGTTGAGCTGAGAATTCTATCATGTGTTTGATAGCCTATGTGTGTTGAGCTATGCTGAGTTGAGATGTTGTTTGTTGAGAATGTTTAGCTGAGATGTTGTTTGGTAGACTGGCTCTGAGTTAGATGTAGTTACCTCCTCCCTGATTGGTGAGATTACCACCAAATTGATAGAAATTTCAGCAATATTGTAAATAGAAAATTTGCAACACCAAAATAACACATTTAATATTATAAAAGAGGATTTATGACATAAGCTCCACAGTACGTAACATTATAAAGTCTACATCCATAATGTTATAATAAGCATTACAAAAGAGACTATAGAGCTCTAGACCTTCAATAGATCTTCTAACAACCGGTTGTAGAGCTCTAAAGCTTGTGTTGTGGCCAACTACTAGGAGAAACATTGCTACTTATTTTCTTTCATAGAAGTATGAATACTATCTTTCAATAATTATCTCTCTCTAAACAAAGTGCACAACTGAAAAAAGGAGCTCTTTTCATTCATCGCTGATTTGAGCAATTTGTGTCAGGTAGAATGATAGATAAATCTCAGATTTGATTCTCTAGCAATATCCATATCAATCCTACGACCTATTGTTAAGAGCATCTCCAGCCGTTTCCCCAGGAAGGCCCCCAGGATGCCTTTTTTTCCATCCGGATGGACGAAAACGGGCCCAGTCGCGCCCCCGGCTCCTCGTATTCCCCCGGATGAGGCCTTTCATCCATCCGGAGAGCCCAGGCCATCCCCGGGTCCTCGAGGCTCGGTCGGGGACTTCAAACGAAACAAAAGCGCGTGAAACATCAAGCGGGCCCGCGTTGTCGGCGACAGAACCGGTAGTTCCCTCGATTAATTGCGTTTTCCCTCCAAAATGTGCCGCATAGAACCATTTTCCCCGCCGAATTTTGGAGGAGCTACCACCATTCTCCCCCACAGTTGCAGCTCCTCCTCTTCCCTTCCACCACCATGCCGCCAAAGAAGCTCGCCGCCGATTGCGCGCCAAAGGCGAGGAAGCCGCGGGCGCCAAAACAGAGGCCGTTGAGCTGGACAAACGCGCAGTGGGCGGCGGATGTGGAGCGGCGGCGGAACGAAACTCGCGGCAGGGCGGAGAGGGAGAAGAAGTGCAACGCGAAGAGGGTGGCGGCGGCGGAGGAACATGCGAGGCTGATCTCCATCAACTTCGGCCAGCCGCGCGTCGGCTAATTCCCCGAGCCATGGCCGACCCAAGGTAGGATCGGCTCTCCTTCCTTCTCGTCAGCGTCGCCGGCCACGGCCATGTTCCATGACAGCTACGCCGCCGACTTGGCGGGGTTTACGCCGTCACCGCCGGCGTACGACGGTGCGATGTACGAGGGCATCTCGTCTGCCCTGTGACGTGGGCCGCTCTCCTTCTCCAACCCCGGGATGCCGCCACCGAATGAGCCTGTGATGCACGAGATGATCACGTCGGGCTCCATGGCCGCCGCGTCGAGCCCAAGTTTCTTCACACAAGAGGAGGCAAGGGCGACGGAAGCCGTCGCGTCGCGGGGCCGCGTCAACCTCGACCACGATCACCACAATGAGAACGACGATACCCAAGACGTCGACGAAGAATATGAGCAGACCTACGTCGACCAGGACATCGACAAAGAGGAAGCGCCTGAACCCACGGAGGCGCCCTCCAAGGGGAAGAAGAAAAGGAAGAACTCGCCGCCAGCCGAGCCGCGGGTCAAATGGACGGGCAAAGAAGAGGAGTGCCTCGCCAAAGCTTGGAAGACCGTGTCTATGAACGGCATCACCGACGCCAATCAGAACTACGACACGTACTGCTAGCGGGTCAAGGTGGCGTTCGACGAGCGCAAACTCTACCTCCTGTGTGGAGGCCCTTCCTCCAAGCGGCTGGAGCTCGACGCCAGGCTTCCACCAAGTGTTTTATCCCCGGTGGTTCCTTGGTGTCCAGCAGCGACGAAGCTTCGTCGGATTCGGGCGTTCGAGCATTTGCGCCAGTTCCTCGGCGGCGACGCTTTGAGGATGCCGACGACTGGTGGCGGCGGAGCCCATGGACCTGATTGCGTTTCTACTTTTTGTTCCAGGGTTCTCTTTGTAACTCTAGAGGGCCTTTCTTCAAATTCCAGGTTTCCCACAGCAAGAGATGCCAAAGGGCCTTTTTGTAATTTGTACCTGCCACGTGTGTGTTGAATTAAATCCTCTGGGGCCTTCTAGGCCCTATCTTTGTTCAAAAAAAAAGCTTCACAAGTGGGCAGGGCCGAGAGCTTTTTTTCGCATCGGTCGGGCAGTGCCCAGGTGGCATAACCGGGCTAACAAACACACAAAACTTGGTTGGGTTGAGAAACTCTGGTCCAGCCGTCCTACAGAAAACACCCTTAGAGCATCTCCAGTCGCGTCCCCCAAACCGTCCCCCAAAGCGATTTGGGGCGCGCCGGACAAAAAATCGTTCCCAGCCGCATCCCCCAAAGCCCTTTTTTGTCCGGCGCGGCCCGATACGGTGTCCGGCGCCCCGAGCCCGTCCCCGTCCCACAAGGGACGCACCGAGGACGCCGGACACACCGAAAAGCGAGGCGGGGAGTGGCGGGGCCGACCCGTCAGCGGCACAATAAATTTGAACCTAACCGTCGCCTACCTCGCGACGGAAATTATTGGCGCGCAGCGACGTTGCAGTTCCCGTAGAGGCACGACGACGGTGCAATTCCCGCAGAGGCGCAGTGAAGCGTCTCATCACGCCTAGCTCTGCGTGCCGACGTTAATGAGCGCCACCGCTCCCCCGCCTCCCTCCGGCCTATAAAAATGTCCGCCTCTCATCGTCCCTCTCACACGCAAACCCTAGCGCCTCTCTCCCTAACCCTAGCCGCCACCATCTCTACAAGAGTCGACGCCATGGCTGGGAGAGGCGGAGGCCGAGCTCGCGGTCGTGGTCGTGGCCGCGGCAGAGCTACACGCTCTTCGTCGCCTGCCACGCCCTCGTCTTCATCGTCGGAGATGGACGTGGAGGGGCCCGTGCTGTTCGAGTTCGTCCTCGTCCTCAAGGGCGACCCACGCGGCATCCAGAGGCTGCCGAACTCCTTCGCCGACTACGTCGCCGGCGACGACCGCCCGGGCACGCTGCATCTACGGGAGGATTCGTGTGGCTACTACCGATGGATCGTGGACGTGATCTACGACGCGCGTGGCAAGATGTACCTCCACATCAGATGGGAGAAGTTCGCGCGCCACCACAGCCTCGAAGCTGGCTTCGTCCTCCTGTTCTCCTACTTTGGCGACATGGACATGAGTGTCAAGGTCTTCGACGAGACGCGCTGCCGCCGGGACTACCACGGCGACAGCACCGACGAGGAGGACAACCGATGAAGAGTGTTGTTTCTTCGCAGCGAATACGTGCACAGAGGTTTCTGGTTGTTCTTCCTCGGAAGAACCAACAAAGGCACCCTCACCAGCTGGATTTTCCAGTTTGGGTGACTGGGTGTGCCCTCGAGTGTTCTTTCTTGGCAGCGAACACACGAAACCTTCGATGCACGACCTAGTAGGTTTAGTTTTTTTTGCAATATTTTATATTTGTGTCAACCATGGTTCAAACTATGTATTAGTTTGTGGAAAACCATGTTCCTAATTATGTCTTCGTGTAAACCATGTTCCCAATTATGTATTAGTTTGTGGAATATTACTTCTCTTTATTGAAATAAAAATGCAAAAAACGAAAAAAGAGTATTTTAATGTTTGGGGCGGTGTTTGGGGGACGCGGCTGAGGAGGGACGTCCCCCAAACGCGGCATGAACGAAACACGTCCCCCAAACGATCAATCAGGCGTGCTTTGGGAGACCGTTTGGGGGACGCGCTGGAGATGTTCTTAGGGCATCTCCAGCGGCGCGACGCAAACGGACGCTGAGCGACCGTTTTCGTCCGCCGTGACCAGAAATGCGTCTGGGGCCTGCTCCAGCGAGGCAACGCAAAGTGACCGGCCGGTCCGCGGAGACGCAAACCTGGCCCAAGTATGCGCCAGGTTTGCGTCTCCGCGGACGTTGCGCGGACGCGCCGAGCGTCCTCCATTTCTTACTCGGTCCCGCAAGTTAGGGACAGCGAAATCGACCGCTTCGACTTGCTTTTTCCCCCCTTCTTTGTTGCCCTAGTGCGACGCCAGCACCCCAACCCCTGCCTCCGCCATCCCGCCGCAGCGCCGCAGTACTCACCGTCGGCTCCGTTGTCGCCGCGCGGGAGAGCAGGATCGTACTCGGGGTTGGCTCCGGCGCGAACCTGCCGGCTATTTTCGTGCCAAACGTTGTCGCTTACGCCGTCCTTCCGCGCCACCCACGACCTGTTCGATCAATTGCGCCGGTAGGTTTCTTCTCCTGTTTTCGGCGCTATTTGTGTGCGACCATTGATCAACAGTTCATACCCACGCAGATGGACGTGTGGCATATGGTGGAGAAGTTCCGCGCGGAGGTCGGTGACTCCTCTTCCGACGACGATTCCGATCAGTCGGCGCAGACATTGGCAACTACTGCGGCCTCCATGATCCACGAGTTCACCTCAAACCCGGGGCCGCAGCACCGGGGCTCTGTGAAGGGGTGCTCCAAAAACCTGCCGCGCAACAAAGTGGCAGGGCAGGCCCGCCTCCACAAGGACTACTTCCACCTCACCAATCCGGTGTTCCCGGAAAAAGTGTTCCGGCGCCGGTACAGGATGTCAAGGGACTTGTTCTTGGTCATTCTACGGGGCGTCAGAAACCATGACCCCTACTTCTAATGCAGGCCTGATGCAACAGGTGCGCTAGGCTTTACCTCCTACCAAAAATGCTCCGCGGCTATTCGCATGCTCTCATATGGAATGGCTGCGGATATATTCGATGAGTATCTTGAATGGGTGAGAGCACCTGCCTTGAGGCCATGTACAGGTTTTGCTGAGCCGTGATTGCCGTGTTCGGAGAGTATTACTGTAGGGAGCCAACTGTTGAGGATACAAGGCGGCTCCTGTCTAACAACGAGTCTAGAGGGTTCCCCGGAATGATTGGCAGCATAGATTGCATGCACTGGGAGTGGAAAAACTGTCCATTTGGATGGCAGGGTATGTACAACGGGCATGCGGAGGGACGGACTATCGTTCTTGAAGCTGTCATATCTCAAGATTTATGGATTTGGCATTCATTCTTTGGCATGGCCGGTTCCAACAATGACATCAATGTGTTGCACCGATCACCGGTTTTCGAAATGATCATGCAAGGCAAAGCTCCCCGGGTGAGCTATGAGATCAATGGAAATGCATATGACAAGCCATATTATCTTGCTGATGGCATCTACCCTGACTGGGCCACATTGGTGAAGACTGTCCGTAATCCAAACTCCGAGAAGACGAGGAGGTTTGCCAAGATGCAAGAGGCTTGCAGGAAAGATCTGGAGCGTGGATTTGGTGTGCTCCAAGCTCGGTGGGCAATTGTCCGTCACCCGGCAAGAACATGGTCGCTGAAGACCATGCATGAGGTGATGACATGATGCGTGATCATGCACAACATGATCATTGAGAACGAGCGTCCTGATGGCCGCAATGAGAACCACTGGGAATTCCAAGGTGAGTTGGTTGCGCCACTTCCTGGAGCTTTATCTTGGGCCGACTATCTACATATGAATGTAGAAGTCACTAACGAGAACGTCTGCAAACAGCTGCAGACGGATCTGATTGAGCATCAGTGGACATTGGCTGGCCATGAAGATCATGCCTAGAGGAATACTATCTTATTTTCATGTAGACTTCTCAAAATTTAAATGTAATAACTATGACTTCGTTGAATTCCTTATTTTGTTGTTTGGACTTCATAATTGATGCACACGCGGAAATGCGTCGGGCCGCTGGAGCCACCCCTAGGTGCAAACGGACGCGCGGACAAAAGCGGTTTGTCTCGCATCCGCCGCGCGACAGAAACAGACATTTCGAACGTCCGAAATGCGTCGCGCCGCTGGAGATGCCCTTAACGTGTTAGAGTTGTATATGGCATTGTATAGGTACCGTGTGTATTCTTGTTGTACAAGTATTTACCCATATATAATGATGCCAGCCGGTTGGGGCAAGCCACGAGAAATAATCTTTTTGACTTGGTATCAGAGCGACCGATCCACCTAGTGTTTTCTGTCGGTCCTCCCTTGAGACGCCGTCGTCGCGCGTGTCCTAGCGTCGTGATACGTCTCCAACGTATCGATAATTTCTTATGTTCCATGCTACATTATTGATGATATCTACATGTTTTATACACATTATATGTCGTATTTACGCATTTTCCGGCACTAACCTATTAACAAGATGCCGAAGAGCCGATTCTGCTGTTTTCTGCTGTTTTTGGTTTCAGAAATCCTAGTAACGAAATATTCTCGGAATTGGACGAAATCAACGCCCAGGGTCCTATTTTTGCACGAAGCTTCCAGAAGTCCGAAGAGGAAACGAAGTGGGGCCACGAGGCGACGACACGCTAGGGCGGCGCGGCCTGGGCCTCGGGCCGCGCCGGCCTGTTGTGTGCGCCACCTCGTGTGGCCCCCCGACGCTGCCCTTCCGCCTACTTAAAGTCTTCGTCGCGAAACCCCCGATACCGAGAGCCACGATACGGAAAACCTTCCGAGACGCCGCCGCCGCCAATCCCATCTCGGGGGATTCAGGAGATCGCCTCCGGCACCACTGCCGGAGAGGGGAATCATCTCCCGGAGGACTCTTCATCGCCATGATCGCCTCCGGAGTGATGAGTGAGTAGTTCACCCCTGGACTATGGGTCCATAGCAGTAGCTAGATGGTCGTCTTCTCCTTATGTGCTTCATTGTCGGATCTTGTGAGCTGCCTAACATGATCAAGATCATCTATTTGTAATACTATATGTTGTGTTTGTCGGGATCCGATGGATAGAGAATACTATGTTATGGTGATTATCAATCTATTACTTATGTGTTGTTTATGATCTTGCATGCTCTCCGTTATTAGTAGAGGCTCTGGCCAAGTTTTTGCTCTTAACTCCAAGAGGGAGTATTTATGCTCGATAGTGGGTTCATGCCTCCATTGATACTGGGACGGTGACGAGAAAGTTCTAAGGTTGTGGATGTGCTTGTTGCCACTAGGGATAAAACATTGATGCTATGTCTAAGGATGTAGTTGTTGATTACATTACGCACCATACTTAATGCAATTGTCCATTGCTTGCAACTTAATACTTGGATGGGGTTCGGATGATAACCTGAAGGTGGACTTTTTAGGCATAGATGCATGCTTGGATGGCGGTCTATGTACTTTGTCGTAATGCCCTGATTAAATCTCACTATATTTATCATATCATGTATATGCATTGTTATGCCCTTTTCTATTTGTCAATTGCCCGACTGTAATTTGTTCACCCAACATGCTTTTATCTTATGGGAGAGACACCTCTAGTGAGCTCGTGGACCCCGGTCCTATTCTTTACATCGAAATACAATCTACTGCAATTGTTCTTTCTTGTTTTCTTCGCAAACAATCATCTTCCACACAATACGGTTAATCCTTTGTTACGGCAAGCCGGTGAGATTGACAACCTCACTTTGTTTCGTTGGGGCAAAGTACTTTGGTTGTGTTGTGCGGGTTCCACGTTGGCGCCGGAATCCCGGTGTTGCGCCGCATCACATTTCGCCACCATCAACCTTCAACGTGCTTCTTGGCTCCTCCTGGTTCGATTAAACCTTGGTTTCTTTCTGAGGGAAAACTTGCCACTCGTGCGCATCATACCTTCCTCTTGGGGTTCCCAACGAACGTGTGAGTTACACGCCATCAAGCTCTTTTTCTGGCGCCGTTGCCGGGGAGATCAAGACACGCTGCAAGGGGAGTCTCCACTTCCCAATCTCTTTACTTTGTTTTTGTCTTGCTTAATTTTATTTACTACTTTGTTTGCTGCACCTAAACAAAACACAAAAAATTAGTTGCTAGCTTTGCTTTATTTATCTTGCTCTCATTCAAACACAAAAATAGTTCTAGCATTTAGTTTACTTTTGTATCATGTCTAGCTCACTTCTTCACCTGAGGAATTAGATTTTACTTTTAAACAAGGGGATGAGGAGAGTTTTAAAGATGCTTGGTCGAGAATTTTTACTTCTTATCGTAAAGCTGAACCTCAAATGACTCTAAGTTTGCTCCTTAGTAATTTTTACTTTGGTCTTATGATTCGCTATAGATATGCCTTGGATGCTGTAGTGGGAGGAGATTTCATTCATTGCAATGGGGATCAAGCTTTTAATGCCATAAAAAAGTTGGTTGCATCACATGATTCAGCTAATAACTTTGATTCAGCCCTTATTAGCATTTATAATAGATTAAACACTCTTGAGACAAGGGCATCTTGCTTGAATGAAAATTATAGATATGTTCGTAACCGTCTTGATCAAGTTTTAGTGAACTCTGAACCTTCATTATGGGATCCTACTGTTAAAATTGTTATCGGTGACCAAACTCTTCATGCCAATTGTGATATTATGTCTGAATTTTGCTTAATGCCTAGGAGGATTCATGAATCTTTGCAACTTTGGGGATTCATTGAAGGGGGAGGAGGAATAAATCTTATTGATAACTCTGTTGTAATTCCTAAAGGAATAGCTGCGGGTGTGCATACAACCATTCTTGGTAGAACAATATCTATGGATTATCTTGTTATTGAATGTGCAGGAACAGGACAAATCACACTCGGAAGATCCCTGCTGAAACTATTGGGAGCAGTCATAGATATGGGAGAAGGCACCCTAAAGTTCACCTCTACACCCGGGGGAAGACATGTATTCCCTAAACCAAAGAGTAAGAAAAAGAACAAGAAAGGTAAGGGTAAAGCCCAAGGTAATGTTGATGCTTCTACTCTTGATGATACTTGATTTACACTTTCTGCGCCTAGCTGAAAGGCGTTAAAGAAAAGCGCTTATGGGAGACAACCCATGTTTTTACTACAGTACTTTGTTTTATATTTGAGTCTTGGAAGTTGTTTACTACTGTAGCAACCTCTCCTTATCATGTTTTTGTGCCAAGTAAAGTTTCTATGTTAAAGTTGATGTTATATTTGGGATCGCTGCGCAGAAACAGCATTGCTGTCTGTCACGAATTCTGGCACAAGTCTCTGTAAAAAAATCGAAAAAATCTGCAAATTTACGAGCGTGATCCTCAGATATGTACGCAACTTTCATTAGTTTTGAGTTTTTCCATTTGAGCAAGTCTAGTGCCCCTTTCAGGTTCATCTTTATGGACTATTCTGTTTTTGACAGATTCTGCCTTTTATTTCGCATTGCCGTATTTGCTATGTTGGATGAATTCCTTTGATCCATTAATGTCCAGTAGCTTTGTGCAATGTCCAGAAGTGTTAAGAATGATTGTGTCACCTCTGAATATGTGAATTATTAATTGTGCACTAACCCTCTAATGAGTTTGCTTGAAGTTTGGTGTGAAGGAAGTTTTCAAGGGTCAAGAGAGGAGTATGATATACTATGATCAAGAGGAGTGAAAGCTCTAAGCTTGGGGATGCCCCCGTGGTTCATCCCTGCATATTTTAAGAAGACTCAAGCGTCTAAGCTTGGGGATGCCCTTCTTCATCGACAACATCACCAGGTTCCTCCCCTGAAACTATATTTTTATTCAGTCACATCTTATGTACTTTGCTTGGAGCGTCGGTTTGTTTTGTTTTTGTTTTTGTTTGAATAAAATGGATCCTAGCATTCACTGTATGGGAGAGAGACACGCTCCGCTGTTGCATATGGACAAATGTGTCCTTAGGCTTTACTCATAATATTCAAGGCGAAGGTTGAAACTTCTTCGTTAAATTGTTATATGGTTGGAATTGGGAAATGCTACATGTAGTAATTCTAAAATGTCTTGGATAATGTGATACTTCGCAATTGTTGTGTTCATGTTTAAGCTCTTGCATCATATACTTTGCACCCATTAATGAAGAAATACATAGAGCTTGCTAAAATTTGGTTTGCATATTTGGTCTCTCTAAGGTCTAGATAATTTCTAGTATTGAGTTTTGAACAACAAGGAAGAAGGTGTAGAGTCTTATAATGTTTACAATATGTCTTTTATGTGAGTTTTGCTGCACCGGTTCATCCTTGAGTTTGCTTCAAATAACCTTGCTAGCCTAAACCTTGTATCGAGAGGGAATACTTCTCATGCATCCGAAATCCTTGAGCCAACCACTATGCCATTTGTGTCCACCATACCTACCTACTACATGGTATTTCTCCGCCATTCCAAAGTAAATTGCTTGAGTGCTACCTTTAAAATTCCATCATTCGCCTTTGCAATATATAGCTCATGGGACAAAATAGCCTTAAAAACTATTGTGATATTGAATATGTACTTATGCACTTTATCTCTTATTAAGTTGCTTGTTGTGCGATAACCATGCTTCTGGGGACGCCATCAATTACTCTTTGTTGAATATCATGTGAGTTGCTATGCATGTCCGTCTTGTCTGAAGTAAGAGAGATCTACCACCTTAATGGTTGGAGCATGCATATTGTTAGAGAAGAACATTGGGCCGCTAACTAAAGCCATGAATCATGGTGGAAGTTTCGGTTTTGGACATATATCCTCAATCTCATATGAGAATATTAATTGTTGCCACATGCTTATGCATTAAAGAGGAGTCCATTATCCGTTGTCCATGTTGTCCCGGTATGGATGTCTAAGTTGAGAATAATCAAAAGCGAGAAATCCAAAATGCGAGCTTTCTCCTTAGACCTTTGTACGAGGCGGCATGGAGGTACCCCTTTGTGACACTTGGTTGAAACATGTGTATTGCGATGATCCGGTAGTCCAAGCTGATTAGGACAAGGTGCGGGCACTATTAGTATACTATGCATGAGGCTTGCAACTTGTAAGATATAATTTACATAACTCATATGCTTTATTACTACCGTTGACAAAATTGTTTCATGTTTTTAAAATAAAAGCTCTAGCACAAATACAGCAATCGATGCTTTCCTCTTTGAAGGACCTTTCTTTTACTTTTATTGTTGAGTCAGTTTACCTATCTCTCTCCACCTTAAGAAGCAAACACTTGTGTGAACTGTGCATTGATTCCTACATACTTGCATATTGCACTTGTTATATTACTTTACATTGACACTATCCATGAGATATACATGTTATAAGTTGAAAGCAACCGCTGAAACTTAATCTTCCTTTGTGTTGCTTCAATACCTTTACTTTGATTTATTGCTTTATGAGTTAACTCTTATGCAAGACTTATTGATGCTTGTCTTGAAGTACTATTCATGAAAAGTCTTTGCTTTATGATTCATTTGTTTACTCATGTCATTACCATTGTTTTGATCGCTGCATTCATTACATATGTTTACAATAGTATGATCAAGGTTATGATGGCATGTCACTCCAGAAATTATCCTTGTTATCGTTTACCGCTCGGGACGAGCAGAACTAAGCTTGGGGATGCTGATACGTCTCCAACGTATCGATAATTTCTTATGTTCCATGCTACATTATTGATGATATCTACATGTTTTATACACATTATATGTCATATTTACGCATTTTCCGGCACTAACCTATTAACAAGATGCCGAAGAGCCAGTTGCTGTTTTCTGCTGTTTTTGGTTTCAGAAATCCTAGTAACGAAATATTCTCGGAATTGGACGAAATCAACGCCCATGGTCCTATTTTTGCACGAAGCTTCCAGAAGTCCGAAGAGGAAACGAAGTGGGGCCACGAGGCGACGACACGCTAGGGCGGCGCGGCCTGGGCCTGGGCCGCGCCGGCCTCGTTGTGTCGCCACCTCGTGTGGCCCCCCGACGCTGCCCTTCCGCCTACTTAAAGTCTTCGTCGCGAAACCCCCGGTACCGAGAGCCACGATACGGAAAACCTTGCCGAGACGCCGCCGCCGCCAATCCCATCTCGGGGGATTCTGGAGATCGCCTCCGGCACCCTGCCGGAGAGGGGAATCATCTCCCGGAGGACTCTTCATCGCCATGATCGCCTCCGGAGTGATGAGTGAGTAGTTCACCCATGGACTATGGGTCCATAGCAGTAGCTAGATGGTCGTCTTCTCCTTATGTGCTTCATTGTCGGATCTTGTGAGCTGCCTAACATGATCAAGATCATCTATTTGTAATACTATATGTTGTGTTTGTTGGGATCCGATGGATAGAGAATACTATGTTATGGTGATTATCAATCTATTACCTATGTGTTGTTTATGATCTTGCATGCTCTCCGTTATTAGTAGAGGCTCTGGCCAAGTTTTTGCTCTTAACTCCAAGAGGGAGTATTTATGCTCGATAGTGGGTTCATGCCTCCATTGATACTCGGGACGATGGATGTGAAAGTTCTAAGGTTGTGGATATCTTGTTGCCACTAGGGATAAAACATTGATGCTATGTCTAAGGATGTAGTTGTTGATTACATTACGCACCATACTTAATGCAATTGTCCGTTGCTTGCAACTTAATACTGGATGAGGTTCGGATGATAACTCGAAGGTGGACTTTTTAGGCATAGATGCATGCTGGATGGCGGTCTATGTACTTTGTCGTAATGCCCTGATTAAATCTCACTATATCTATCATATCATGTATATGCATTGTTATGCCCTTTTCTATTTGTCAATTGCCCGACTGTAATTTGTTCACCCAACATGCTTTTATCTTATGGGAGAGACACCTCTAGTGAACTGTGGACCCCGGTCCTATTCTTTACATCTGAAATACAATCTACTGCAATTGTTCTTTACTGTTTTCTTCGCAAACAATCATCTTCCACACAATACGGTTAATCCTTTGTTAAAGCAAGCCGGTGAGATTGACAACCTCACTGTTTCATTGGGGCAAAGTACTTTGGTTGTGTTGTGCAGGTTCCACGTTGGCGCCGGAATCCCTGGTGTTGCGCCGCATCACATTTCGCCACCATCAACCTTCAACGTGCTTCTTGGCTCCTCCTGGTTCGATAAACCTTGGTTTCTTTCTGAGGGAAAACTTGCTGCTGTGCGCATCATACCTTCCTCTTGGGGTTCCCAACGAACGTGTGAGTTACACGCCATCACGCCGCCGCCTCCTCTCACCCGTGCAGGCCTTCGCCGCACTAAGCTGTTGTCCTCGCGCGATGACTTCCGCGCTGCAGCTCTCCACCTCTGCCGGCGCGTTTGTCTCTGCCTCCGCTCCATCCATCCCCGTCGGCGCCATCATCTCCGCCCCCATCGGTTCCAACCTCAACACCATCATGGTCCGCCTCGATCGTTCGAACTTCCTGCTTTGGAAGATGCAAGTCGTCCCCAACATTGCCGGCCAGGGATGGTACGGCTTCCTGGATGGCTCCGCTGCGATGCCGTCGGCTACGGTCACCGAAGGATCGGGTGCCGATGCTGTGACCAAGCCCAACCCGGACTACGCCAACTGGTTCTATACCGACCAGCGTGTCCTTAGCATCCTCGTCGGATCTATGACGGAGGAGATACTTGGCCACCTCGTCGGCCGCAGCACCTCGGCGTCCGTTTGGGGATGCCTCATGACCATGTTCTCTGCTCAGAACAGGGCTGGAGCGCGCCAGATGCGGCGCCAACTGACGTCGGAGAAGAAGAACGATCTCACCGCCGACGCCTACTTTCACAAGATGAAGGGATACGCCGATGCCATGGCCATGGCCGGCCATCCTATCACCGACGACGAGCTGGTGGATTACATCATCGTCGGTCTCGAGCCGCAGTACGCGTCCCTTCAGCACTCGCTCACGGTGCTTGCCGCCGCCGGCGCCGATAACCTCAGTCTGTCGGCGTTCTACTCCATGCTGCTCAACCGCGAGAAGATCAACGAACAAAATTATGTAGCTCCCGAGTTCTCCACTTCCGCCAATGCTGTGTCTAGGCAAGGCGATGCAAATCGTGGGGGAGGGCGTCCGTTCGTCAACAATACCGGGGGTCATTCCGGCAGCCGCCCATCCGGCCAACCTGCCGGTGGTGGCCAGCAGCAGCCGTCGCAGGGCAACCGTCCCAATCAAGGGGGCGGTGGTGGTGGCGGCAATGGTGGTGGCGGCAACGGTGGTGGTGGCAAGGGCAGCCTCCGTCGTAATAGGCAGCCATGCCAAATCTGCACGTACTGGGGACATGAGATGCTTCAGTGCAAACATCTCTTCAAACAGGCGTTCCAGTATGAGGACAACCGTGCTGGTAATTCCGCCGCCTACCAGGCGGGCACTGGCCAGTCTTGGCTTTTCGACACCGGCGCTGTTGATCACCTCACCAACGACACGGGCCGGATGACTGTCCAGGAACGTTACACCGGCACAGACCAAGTGCAAGTCGCCAACGGTTCAGGTTTGTCTATTACGCATGTTGGTCACTCTCGTTTACCTGGTTCATCATCACCTATTGAGCTCAAAAACATTCTTCATGTCCCTGGACTTAGCACTAATCTGCTTTCAGTCTATCGCCTTGTGTCTGATAATAATATCTTTGTTGAGTTTCATAAATATTTTTTCTTTGTCAAGGACAAGGTCACAAAGAGAATTCTTCTTTGCGGTAGCAGTCGTGGCGTCCTCTACCCTCTTCCATTCAGTCGTGTATCGGTGTCTAGGCGTCAAGCATCTTCTGGCATTCGGCTGTCTTCCGAGCAGTGGCATCGGCGTCTTGGCCATCCTTCAAATAAAGTAGTTCATCAAATTGTTAGCTCCAATAATTTACCTTGTTCCTCAAACACTTGAGTTTTCCGTGTGTGATGCTTGTCAGCGTGCTAAGAGTCATCAATTACCTTATAATTACTCTACTCGTGTGTCTACATCTCCACTTGAGCTTATTCATTCTGATGTTTGGGGTCCTGCTTTGCCTTCTTCTGGGGGTTTTAAGTATTATGTGAGCTTCATCGATGATTATAGTCGCTACTGCTGGATCTATTTAATCAAACATAAATCTGATGTTGAGAGTATTTTCTACACTTTTCAGAATCTCGTTGAGCGTCTTCTCAATGCCAAGTTCCGCTCAGTCCAGTCGAACTGGGGGGTGAGTATCATCGTCTTCACACTTATTTTCAGCACACCGGCATTGCTCATCGTGTGTCGTGTCCCCATACTTCTCAACAGAACGGTATCGCCGAACGCAAGTATCGTCATCTCGTCGAGACGGGCCTCGCTCTTCTCGCACACTCTTCCCTACCCCTTCGGTTTTGGGATGAGGCGTTTCTTACTGCTTGCTTTCTTGTCAATAGGATGCCTACTCCGGTGATCAATAATGCCACACCCGTTTTCTCCTTCTGAACATGCTTCCCGAGTATTCGTTTCTCCGCACCTTTGGTTGTGCGTGTTGGCCTAGTCTGCGTAAGTATAATTCTCGCAAGCTAGAGTTTCGGTCTCGGATGTGCGTGTTTCTTGGATACAGTCCCATGCATAAAGGTTACAAGTGCCTAGACCGTTCTACTGGTCGTATCTATATTTCTCGCGACGTTGTGTTCGACGAGACAGTGTTTCCCTATGCTACTCCCGGTGCCACCGTTGATGTGTCTAAACTGCTTCCAGTGTCGTTTCCTTCTGATGAACCAGTTACACAGAGTACTGACACGCGCAATTATGACATCACCTTGTTACCGGCTAATGCACCGGGTTTTGTTGCTAGTTCTCTTGCGCAGGTTTCCGCGCCTTCGGCATCACCGATCGACATCCCTGCCTTGGATCACGCTCCCCTGCATGCCTCGGATCATGCGCCGGCTGCGTCTACGCCTGCAGCTCCTTCGGCTGCCCCTGCTTCCGCGGCGACACAGTCGATCGACGCCCTCGTGCCGTCACACCTACATGCCTCGGCTGGCGCGTCCGGGCCCGGCTCCCATGCAGCCACGTCGCCCCGATCGGCCACGGCGCCCGACCGTGTCTTGGAAGACACGTCTCCTTCGTCGCCTCCAGCGTTGTCCCCGCATCGCGCTGCCTCGCCTCCATCGAGCTCTTCTCCGCCGGCATCTCCAGCTCCCTCGACTTCAGCACCACCACCTCCTGCTCGAGTTATTGTCACACGACAGCGTAATGCTATCTACCGTCCCAAGGAGATGGTACGGTTCGGTAATAATCCGTATCGACGTCGAGCTTTTTTGGTGGAACCAGCGTCTCATCGTGCTGCTCTCTCCGAGCCGGCATGGCGTACTGCTATGGAAGCTGAATTCGCTGCTCTTCAGGTTAATCAGACATGGATATTGGTTTCGCGTCCGCCTGGTACTAACATTGTCTGCAGCAAGTGGATTTTCAAAACAAAGTTCCATCCTGATGGGTCTGTTGATAAATACAAGGCGCGTCTGGTGGCTCGTGACTTCACACAGCAGTACGGTATTGATTATCATGATACCTTCAGTCCTGTGGTTAAACCAGTCACGGTTCGCCTGGTTCTTTCTCTTGATGTTTCTCGTGGATGGTGTCTTCGTCAAATTGATGTGAGTAATGCCTTTCTCCATAGTTTTTTCAATGAGGAAGTGTACATGCAGCAGCCCCTGGATTTGAAGATTCGCAGCATCCTCAGTATGTTTGCAAGTTGCAACGTGCTCTTTATGGTCTCAAACAGTCGCCCCGCGCCTGGTACGCTCGTTTAAGTGACAGGCTTCATTAGCTTGGTTTCGTTGCTAGCAAGACGGATACCTCTTTGTTCATCTTTGCTCATCAGGGAGTTGTGATCTATATGATTGTGTATGTTGACGACATTGTTTTGGTTGGATATTCTTCCTCGGCTATTGAGAGGCTTGTTGCTACGCTGTCTAGGTCTTTCCCTATCAAAGACCTTGGGCGCCTGGAGTATTTTCTTGGTACTGTGGCTGCTTATTCATCTGAGGGGCTGATATTGTCGCAGCATAAGTATGCACTTGATCTTTTGCATCGCGCCAACATGGAACAGTGTCGGCCAGTTACTACTCCCATGTCTGTATCTGATAAGTTGGCCAAAGATCAAGGAGATTTGCTCAGTTCCGAGGATGCTTTCAAGTACAGGAGTCTTGTTGGGGGTCTGCAGTATCTTACCCTGACGCGTCCTGACTTGTCTTTTGCTGTCAACAAGGTGTGTCAATACTTGTCGCAGCCCACAACTGCTCATTATGAGGCGGTGAAGCGCATTCTCCGTTATATTAGAGGCACTGTTTCCATTGGTCGGACTGAGTATTTTTACTGATGCTGATTGGGCGGGGTGTTCTGATGATCGTCGTTCTACAGGTGGTTTTGCGGTTTTTCTTGGCTCTAACCTTGTGTCTTGGAGCTCTCGCAAACAACCTACGTTCTCTCGCTCCAGTATGCGAAGCAGAATACAAGGCTTTGGCGGATGGCACTGCTGAAACTATGTGGATTCAGTCTGTGTTGAAGGAGCTGGGTGTGTTTCTCTCCAGTCCTCCTGTTTTGTGGTGTGACAATCTTGGTGCCACCTATTTGTTTGCCAATCCGGTGTTCCATGCCCGCATGAAGCATATCGAGATCGATTTTCACTTCGTGCGTGAGAAGGTTGCTTTAGGTGCGCTGGATGTTCGCTTCATCTCCACTGGCGACCAATTGGCTGATGTCTTCACCAAGCCAGCCACTCAGCTCACACTATGCCGTTTTAGTTCCAATCTCAACCTTGTTCACGACGGTTTAGATTGAGGGGGGTGTTAGAGTTGTATATGGCATTGTATAGGTACCGTGTGTATTCTTGTTGTACAAGTATTTACCCATATATAATGATGCCAGCCGGTTGGGGCAAACCACGGCAGATAATCTTTTTGACTTAACGCACCAGCAGCCCCTCTCCTTTCTCGGTCGCATCAGGCACCCTTTTCTCCACTGCGCGTGCCCGCGGTGGTGTTTTGTCCTCCTCCTCCCGTCAAGCTTCTGCTGCTTCCAACGAGTATCACCACCGCGTTACTGCAACATGCTACCGATGGAGCTACCAACAGCCAACTAGGGAGCTTCGAACGACCGATGCTGCAAACCAAAGTGTTCTGTTTTTCCACAAGTCACCGCGCCACACTCGAAATCACGCGCCGCCTGCATAATCGAGCACCACACGTTGCAACCGAAAACTCTGGAAAAAAAGCCGACCTTCGCGAAGGGAAGGCAACTCGCTCCGCACACGACAAGTGGCGCGATGTGGTGCCAGAAAATCCCTAGGAAGTGATCTCCCTGCTCGCCACGTGTCGCAAGGCGAAGCAAAGTGGGGATGGGGGAGGAGAGAGAAGACTGGGTTGTGTCAGTTTTTCCCTTTTTCTTCTAGATTCGTTTTTTCAAAATGAAATATCTTAAGAACCGTAAGTTCAAATTGCGAACCGTTTTCACTTTTAAGATCCTCGCGTCGAGATCTTCAAAACTAGATCCCATGTTGATAGGTTTGAAGATACTTTTGTTTCGTACTTCCAATAATATTATGATTGTACCTGTGGTGTCTACCTAACTGTACTCGTGTCTCAACTGATAAGTACTTCTGTTTTAGTGTATTTGGTGCAATTTTTCCCTTTACTCGCTAGCTGTACTCGCTCGTGTGCGGGACTGTACCTGTACTTACGCGCGATCGTACTCGCCGTGTGTGGCACTCGTACTTCTGTACATGTACTTGCTCGTGTTTACGACTGTACCTGCTCGTATGCGCGTTTGTATCTGCTCGTGTGTGTGACTGTACTTGTACTCGCTCGTGTATTCAACTGTACTCGTGTGTTGTCGTGACTGTACCTGCTCGTGTGCGCGACTGTACCTGCTCGTGTGCGTGACTGTACCTGCTAGTGTGCGCGACTGTACCTGCTCGACTGTACCTGCTCGTGTGCGTGACTGTACCTACTGGTGTGCGCGACTGTACCTGCTCGTGTGCGTGACTGTACTTGTACTCATCTATGTGTTCAACTGTACTCGTGCGTTGTGCGCAACTGTACTCGTATGTTATGCGCAACTGTACTCGTGACGCAATACATGTACATGCTGACGGTGGGCGCGGCAATGGACAAAAAAAAAAGTACGTATACTAGCTAGCCATGGTGGTACGTTTCAAGCTAGCTATGCAATGCGATGATGGATTTGCTTCTTTTGACATGCATGCATGCGCGGCCTTGTGCGGATGAAATTGGCTGCGCTCGCCCTAGCCCGCGATACTAGGACACGAGGAATTACGCGCGCTCGTCCGCGGAGGTACACGCTCACGCACCCTGGTCGCTCTCGTACGGTGGGAAGTTCTCTGTTACGTCACGCGTCGTATGGACAACGACGCTCGCGGACGGATCAGACCTTTAAGAAGGTCAGTCTTTTTCTAATGGTACCCCGTTGCAACTTATCAGCTCGTGTCTCGCATGCTTGCTCGGCCGGACGCACGGGGCCATGATTGGGCCGGAAGCCTGCGCGGGGGAGACGCTGACTGGCCTGGCTCCCTCATTGATTCGGCCTCCGCTGGAACCGGGCCTGGCCGGAAAGCCCACTCGATAAAAAGAGGATTCATCTGCCGTGCGCACGGTGCCCGAGGGCGCTGACATCGGCAGCTCATCGCGCTGCCGGAGCCGGCAAGCCGCCGCCGTACTACTAGGTACGAGTGGCCGCTGTGGCCGCTTGGACCGGAAATGCGTCTGCATCTTGCTCCAGCGGGGCGATGCATCGTGTCCGGGGCAAATATGCGGCATGTTTGTGTCTCCGCGGACGCTGCGCGGTCGTGCCTAGCGTCCGCTCGCTTCCCCCACGGGCCCGCCTGGCAGCGACCCTGGTCCTATCGGCGTCGAATTAGACCACAACAAGCACAAGAATGGCAACCGCTAGAGTGGCAACCGCGGCGATCAACCTGCCAACCGTCGGCATGGAGCGTCGAACCGCCGCGGAAGAGCAACCACCGGCCTCTTCGTTATATGCACGAACATTAATTCCTGCAGAATATAACCCTGCATCCACTGTAATTCACGTCCAACCGCCTCCTTCTTACGCTTCTTCTGCTCCTCCAACACCGGCGAGCCATGAGCGACTACACCCTGCCGTCCGACTCCGAGAGCGAGGGCAAGCCGCCGGGATGGATGCATTGGTGGGAAACAGACGCCACGTCAAGCGATCCGGGCTTCACGCCAAGTGACCCAGCCTCCACGCCGAGTGAGTAGGAGGAGGACGGAGCCGGCAATGCCAGCGACGGCCAGGAGGTGGACGGAGGCGCCGCTGACAGTGACGGTGAGGAGGAGGAGGAGGAGGAGGAGGAGGAGGTGGTGGAGGAGGAGCAGGAGGAGGAGGAGGAGGAGGGGCAGGCGGAGGACGAGGAGGAGGACTCCGACGCCAGGTTCGATCTGCTGGAGGCGCAGGAGGCGGCGGGCAAGGAAGGAGGCCAGGGCAAGGGCAAGGTCGCTGGCGCGGGCGGCGCGTCGTCGTCGTCCGTTCAACGACGACACTGAGTTCGACTCTAACACCTCCACGGACGCGTCGTCCTCCAGTTCCTCTTCCGACGAGGAGGTAACAAGCAAGAGGCGCAGGAGTGACGACGACGAGGCAGGGCCTTCTAACATGAAGGTCAAAAATTAGTTTTAGTTTATATGTTTTTAAATTTGTTCTTGTTTGTATGTTAAATATGTTTGAACCTATTCGTTTGAAGTATTCGGTAATCTATTCGATTGGAGCAACATGACATCGTTTAGTACTACTTTTTCGCGTTTAAACTTGCTTATTCAACAAAAAAAGGAGCAGAAAAAAAATAGTTTCATGCCCAAAATACGTCGGACAGCTGGAGGTGACCCCTGACGCAAACGAACATTTCGCCTCGCGGTCATTTTGACGTCCGCCACCCGACGGAAATGGAGGCCCGCGGACAATTTTAGGGTCCGAAATGTCGGGCCGCTGGAGATGCCTGAGCTTTCACCGCAGCATAGGCCACGCACGTGACCGGGGCCAGCGGAAAAGACGGTGGTGCGCCATGACCTGACTGTAGTACAGTTTTGAACGGCGGTGGTCGTGCTCACTGCTCGCCGCCCCAGAGACGCAGGCTGCCCGCCCGCCCCGGTGCGCGACACGGTGAGTCAGGGGAATAAACGCCGACCATGCCGTCACCTGACGTCGCAACGAAGATTCCCGTGTTATCTCTTCCTTTCCCTATCTCTCTCTCACTCATCGTCACCTCCCTCCGCGTACGTATCTGCGCTGCTGTCTGAACGTTCAAAAAAGATTCCGGGGATCTCATCGTCGTCTACCTCCGCTACAAAGCCGCGCGAGCTGCTGTATGGACTAGGAAGTATTTTACTGCAATTCAAACCTAGGCAGGCAACCCGATCCGAACAGACCAAGAAAAGCCGCCTTTCACAAACGGGGCGATCTAAACCAACGACCCAAACTTCCGTTCATGTGTGCAAGGGCACCTCTAGCGGCGCGACGCAAATAGACGCTAAGCGACCGTTTGCATTCGCCGTGACCGGAAATGCGTCTGGGCCCTGTTCCAGCGGGATGACGCAAAGTGATCGGAATATGTGCCAGGTTTGCGTCTTCGCGGACGCTCCGCGGTCACGGAAAGTGTCCGTGTTGGGTGCATCTGGGCCTGGTCGGCAGTGACTAGGTAAGCAAAAGATTTTTTCATTACTATTGATTGGCCAAAAGGACCATCTTTACAGAGATGGTTAGTCGAGTTAACCTAAAACTACAACGGCCGTACCTACTCGCCGTCGCGCGGCCTACACCGGCCTCGGTTACTCGCAGTCGCACGGCCTACTACTGGCCGTGGAGGGGCCGGCACCGTCGTCGAAGCGCGAGCGCTTCGCGCACTCCGCACGCCGGGCACGCCGGCGATCGGACATCTCGTCCCGCCTGCGGCGTTCGAGGGCCTCGGCCAGAGAGGAGTCCAACAGGAGTGTCCTGGCCATAGAGTTGGCCTCCTCCGCCATCGCCAGGGCCGCCGCCTCCTCCGCCGCCGCCTGGGCCGCCGCCGCCTCCTCCTTCACCTGGGCCGCCGCCTGCAACCCCGCCAGCTCGGCGACGAAGCGGCCCCGTCCCTAGCCGCCTCCGCTACCGCTTCGTCCCTGGCGGCGATGGAGACCACCAGCTCCCGGTTCTCCTGCTCGACCCGCGCGGGAGAAGGGCCCCTCCGCTGGAGCGAGTCCAGGTCGGAGCACAGTAACCCCCCCAGCCATGGAGATCGCATAGCTATTGGCTTCCTCCTCCGCCAACCGCGCCTGGCGGCACTGGGTGTCCCCAGCGAGGGTCTCGAAGGACGCGGCCAGAACGAGATGGTCGCCGGCGCAGTCGAAGCGGCCGGGGACAGGGGCGTCGTCATCTGTGATGTCGTGGATGACGACGTCCGCTGGTGGGGCCGCCGGAGGGGACGCCATCGCCGCTCGCGCCTCCGCGAGCTCCGCCCTGGCGTCGGCGAGCTCGGCCATGGCGTTGGCGATCTCCACCCTGGTCGCCGCGAGGCGCCCTTCGGCGCGCTCTTCCGCCTCCGCCACCGCCTCCGCAACCTCTGCCTCCGTCGCCTCCGGGTCCATCTGCTGGGCCTCAACGCCGGCGGCGACTATCTCCTCCTCCTCCTCCGGGTGGAGGTGGCAGCACATCTGAACAACGTGCTCCCAACTAAGGTTGTGGCCGGCCATGGATGGATGCTAGGGTTTAGCTTGAGGTGTGCCCGTCACCCCCGCCGGTGTCCACCATATATAGCCACGGCGGGGCGAGAAAAGACATTGGCGCGCAGGTCGTTTCCCGCGCGCGCGAAACGCCGGCGAAACTTGCCAATGTATTGGGCACGCGCGGGAACGACCATCGTCGCGCGGGAACAGTTAATCGCCGGCGGCAGTCCTCGACGAGACGTAAAACGCCATTAACGACCTTGACGTTGTCCCCGCTAAAAAAATGCGTACGCACCGCTGGAGGTACCCCGACACAAACGGTTGCCCTGGGCCACATGGCGTCCGCGGACCGACGCAAACGGATATTTTGGACGTCCGAAATACGTCGGCCCGCTGGAGATGCCCTAAATAGAGAATTTGGGTCAAGGTCCGGCCTGGCAGGCCGGCATGCACAAACGATGCGACCATTCGGTCTGCGCTGGATATTTTGGCCCGCTTATAAATATTTATTTCATTCAAACATAATTTACATGAAACTAAAAATAAAAATTTGAGCCCTAGTTCCCAATTCTTTAGTCTTCTTATTCTTCTTCTTCTTTGTCGGAGAAGAGGTTGACCAACGTCACATTCGTGCATAGCCCTTGTGCGCCCACGCAGGCACCGCTGGTAGCATGTACTGTCGCGGTTGCAGCACATACCGCGACACTACAACATACTGGCTGGTGGCACACACTGCCGAGAAGCATCACTATTTGGCCATCGCACTCTGCCAGGGGAGGCACGTGTGGCGTCAGAGTCGCAGAGACACGATAAGGTCTCCCACCATGGCCGTAAGGTGGACGATCTCATCGAGGCCGGGCCAAGACCACTTGGCCTACTCCTCGGACCTAGATAGCTCCATGGCAGTAACAATAGTTGCTTCCTCGTCGTAGTCATTGGGGACGAGCGCCTCGGGGGTACCAGGACAATGCCCATAAGTAATGGACTTGGGTTTTAGGGAAGAGGATGCGCTGGTGAATTCATCGGCGTGCAAACAACACAACATACTAGACATGATTTACCCACACTAGCAGAAAATGGGCCTACAGTCCCGGTCCATTTGGGCCTTCAGTCCCGGTTTTTCAAACGGGACCAACAAGTCGGGACTAAAGAGTCAACTCTTTGGTCCCGGTTCAAATATACACCGGGACCAAAGGCTCCGCCACGTGGTGCGGCCAGGGGCTCGTGGTGGAGGACCTTTGGTCCCGGTTCGTGAGACGAACCGGGACTGGAGGGTCTCTGCCGCGGCAGAGAAAATAACCGTTTATCTGCCGCGGCAGAGGTTTAGGGTGGAGCATCGTTTCTCTGCTGAGGCAGAGTTTCAGGGTTTTATATTATTCATCCAAATCTGCAATGCATAATCATTCAAGAAACCACAAACATCATCATGTATATATAGACATCGTCATGAAATACAGTATAAGTAATTCATGTTTACAATATATAAAGCCGAGACCAAAGGTACCATATCTATTCATATCCCTAATACATATATACGAACTCCCGATGGTATTCTCCAGTTGGAGTTATGACCTCGGTAAGAAAGAATCCCGCAAGTTCATCTTGAATTGCTTGTATGCGATCCTCCGTTAGGAGAGAGTCCCGCAGGCGTTCCATCTAAATTAAAAAAGAGATCAATATAAGTTACTCCCGGGTTCCTACTTCAAACACTTTACGAAAAAATTGTTCACGTACACGAATGACGGATATAGCCTCGTCCGGTTCCCTGTGACAGGTCATCTCGCGAATGAACTCACAGACGTAGTATCCACATAAGTTATTCCCGGGTTCCTGCTTCAAACACTTTACAAAAAATAGTTCGATCAAACTAATAATAAAGCATGGTATTGAAACAAAATATCAAAGAGATTCGCGGACATAGCTATATATATAGTACTACTTACAAAGTGATCTTTAAATGTAAGCTCCGGTTTCCATCTACCCGGAACAGTATTGATGAACCGTTTCTAAGCCCTGCTCGGCAAAGAAAAAATGAGTTAAATGAGTTACTGATTAGTTGATGATATCATCGAATGAGAACATGTGAAGATGCCGATACGATATTGATTAAAATTACCTCTGGAGGAAGACAGCCATGGAGAAGAAAAAATACAGTTAACTGTGGCTTGTTTTGTGTGAACTCAAGTGGCAAAATCTCTTAGGCATTTCATCGAACACGGCAAAGCAACATACACCCCTCTTGTGCTCTACTAGTGCCACTTCAAGCCCTAGGTGTGCTCTTGATTGATGATAGTAAGGGTTACAATGTTGCCGCGATGGCTCTGGTGTGACCTAGGTTGCGTATCATGTGTCTTCTCCTCCCCGCTGATCCATATGTGGTAGCGGAGTTCTACCGTGGCAGCGTTTGGGGCATTTTCCTGCCGCGGCAGACCCCTTTAGCACCGGTTCGTATTACGAACCGGTGCTAAAGGTCCTCCGTCGGGCGCTCCACAGTAGGCCACGTGGTGCCCCCTTTAGCACCGGTTTGTAACTAAACCGGTGCAAAAGGGGGGGGGGGCTTTTGCACCGGATCGTTTTCACCGGTTCGCCATCCGGTGCATATGGCCTTTTCGAACCGATGCAAAAGCCCTTGTTTCTACTAGGTGGACTGCAGTGAAGCCTAGCCATCCATTTCGTATGCGCGTGAATGCAGGGATAGCTAGCCATCGATTTCATGCGACGGAGCAGGGACATACGGGAGCTCGACATGGGCGGCGCCTGGCTACGAACGAGCTCGACAACGGGCGGCATGAGCGCGGGAGCCGGAGTTGGAGATGACGGCTGAGCCGGAGCTCGGGGACGGAGCAGCACGGGAGCGCGGGCGACCAGAGTTGGGGCACAGGGCGCGGGCGAGCGTGCGGGAGCTCCTGGCTCAGGCATTGTCGTCGAGGTGCTCGATTCCGGCGGGATTCCGGCGGGCGAGTGGCGTCGGGCTTGCTCTTGTCGTGGCTCGCCGTCGCGCGACTACCTTCGCGCATGGACAGATATACTGAGGAGCGCCCAAAAAAAAATACAGCGCGCTGGATTTTACAGCTGTTGAAAGAGGGTTCTTTTCTGCTCTACGCGCGCTAAATCGACAGGAATACATGGAATATACAGTATATACGGTATTCACAATCAATGTCCTGTACCGCCTGCCGTCGCTAGTGGTAGCACTAATTGCCAGCTGCTGGATCTAGTTTCCCTCCCAAAACTAAGCAAGTTTCAAAATTCAAAACCTACTCGACTAGTAGGTCTAAGCGTACCTTGCAAGGGGAGCAAAACAAGGCGCTCAATCGATCTCCTGAACCACACATGCTTGATGGCACGGTCGATGTACGTGCTACGGATTTCATTGCATTTGCATGCCCGTCCCGATCAACAAGCATGCATGAATCTTGATGGCAAAAGGCATCATCATGCTACCTTGCTTAGGGCATCTCCAGCGGCGCGACGCATTTTAGCGTCCGCGCGCGTCCGTTTGCGTCGGCCTTTTTGGTCGAAAACGACCGCGCGTCCGTTTGCGTCGGGGGTGGCTCCAGCGGCACGACGCATTTTTTTTAGGATGAATCATTTTTTTGAACTGAAACATAATTTACAAAAACTAAAACATAACTTACATACTTGAAAACATTAAAAAAACCCTAAAACGCCTACTGCTGCGCATCGTCGCCGTGCTGCTCCTCGTCGCTGTCGACCAAGATGATCTCCGGTACGTCCCACGGCCAGTAGCCATCCGGGGGAGCGTACGCCGGGCGCGATCGCGGTGCTCGAGGTTGAGGAGGCTGAGGCGGCGGTGGAGGCGCCCAGGGCTGCGGCTGTGGCGGCGGATGAGGAGCCCAGCCATAAGGCTGTGGCGGCGGTGGGGGAGGCGCCCAGACATAAGGCTGTGGCGGCGGTGGGGAGGCGCCCAAGGCTGTGGCGGAGGTGGAGGAGGCGCCGCCGAGTCCGGAAGCGCTCGTCGAAGGGCTTCATCGGCGGACGAGCCGGGCGGCATGACAGCGGTGGCGTAGCGGGGCAACGGCGGCTGCACCGGCGCGTCGTACTCGGAGACGAGGAGGCCGAGCTTGGCCATCTCGTCGTCCGTCATGTTGTCGGGGAACTCGAAGTTCCGGCCCTCCGCCATGGCTCGCTGCCATTCGTGGAAGACGAGGCCGACGTAGTCGTCGCTGTCGTCCTTCACCTCCTCGCTATGGTACGCGAGCGCCTCGATGTAGTCGTCGTCGTCGTCGTAGACGGCGTAGGCTTCGTCGTCCTCGTCGTCGTCCTCGCGGTCGTTGTGCTGCGGCTGCTCACGTCGCGTCGGCGCCTGCTGACGACGCGTCGGCGCCTGCTGACGACGAGCCGGCGGTGCAGGGCCGAAGGGATAATCCCTGTCGCCCATGAAGCCAGCCCGTCGTCTGCTGTCCGTCTCCGTGGACAGGTACGTATGCCAACTCTCCGAGTCGATGGCGTACGCCGGATCGGCGCGGAGGTCCTCCGGCAGATATCGCCTCCCGCGCCGGATCTCCTTGGTCCGGTCGGGCTCGCGCGCAGTGCTCGGAGGGATGGGCACCCGGCGGCAGCTGAGCCGCCAGCCGCCAGGCAGCTGCACGCCGGACCAGGCGTCGCACGGCACCCATCTGCCGTGCATGAGCCTCCCCACCGTGACGGGGAGTGGCACCTTCTTGCTACCGCTGCCGGAGGCCTCGAAGTCGTTCTTCTTCCCCATGGCGCAGCGGCGGTTGTGGTGCGAGTGGAGCTGTGGGCGAAGGAGCAACGCGGCCGCTGGACTTTTAAGGGCGGCCGCTCACGGGATACGATGCCATTGAAGGCGGCGCAGAAGCCCAGCCGCCGCCCGCCAGTGCACGCGCAGAACAGGAAGCTGCGGCATTCATGGCGGCGCAGACGCGGAATCGCTGACCGCGGAAGCGATGGCCACGGAAGCGATGCCCTCCATGCAGGCTCGCTGCCAGGCGGGCACGGTGGAGACCGCAGCGGACACTTTGCGCGTCCGCGCAGCGTCCGCCGAGACGCAAACCTGCCGCATATTTGGGCCAGGTTTGCGTCTCCGCGGACGGCCCGGTCACTTTGCGTCGTGCCGCTGGAGAGGGTGCCAGACGCATTTACGACCAAAGCGGATGGAAACGGTCGCTCAGCGACCGTTTGTGTCGCGCCGCTGGAGATGCCCTTACGGCGACACACTCGCTCGTATGGCTGTACCACCCACACCCAGGTAGCTATGTGGGCGTTAGCACTTCCGCTTCGGTGCTTCTCCCCTGTAAATTTTTTGGGCGCGCCAAATACAACAACGGTGGAGGTCTTTTCATACCTGTTTGTAAGCGAGAGCACGACCGTAATTTTAATGTAGGGTCACCGTCCGTACAACCCTGTACAGGGCCCGTATGGCCCGCATTATGTTGTACCTCGGTTTTGTACGTATCTACAGTCACGTGCATGTACCGAAATAGAAAAGTTTTATAGAACTCTTGCTCGTGTCACCTCTTTTTTTTCTTACTCGACATACACATACCGCATCAATACATACGGGTCTACATGGGCTGGATATGGGTTTCGACGAACCCAACACAAGGAAAAAAGCCAATTATGACCCTCCAACATTGTTTAGGGGGGAGCACCGGAGCAGCCCTCGGGCGTTAGTTGAACATATCTAGACACACAGATAGGCACGTGTACCCTGTTATGTTACCCTGCGTGCTAAGAGCATCTCTAGCAGAGCTCGTAAAAGGAGCTGAAACTGAAAATCTCTGACGAGAATACGGATTCGGTTCGGAGATGGACCAGAACGGAGCCCGAACTCGCTGTCTGGCCCGTATAACGAGTTCGGGCCCCCAAGAAACTGCGCGGCCGCCCCATATTAAAAGGAGCCGCGTAGGGGAGTTCGGTTTCTAACCGAACTCCCCTCCGCCGCTTTCACTCCCGCCGCCGCCTGCCTCCTCTCCGGCGAGCCATTCCGCCTCCTCTGACGTCGCTCCGTCGCTTCCGCTACCACCCCTCCGTCTGCAATAGGGCAGTTAAGACGCGTAGGTAGGGGAGGGGACCGAATCGGCGGCAGAAACGAACCTCGGCGTCCGCCGGGTGTACGGGCGGAGGCGGACCACGCGAGGCGGTCGCGCTCCAACGGCGCATGAAAGCGGGCGGGCCGGAAGTGGCTGCAAGCTGTCGCGCGCCAGCAAGCGCTCGAGGAGGCGGCCGAAGAAGGAGAAGCTGAGGCACCCTCCGCCGGCTCGTGCAGCCCGCCGCTGCCGGCACTGCCCCCACGCGGCAACGACGACAACGACGCCGACGGGCCGCCTGTAGCATGCGGGAGCACCTCCGAGGCTGCGGCCTTCGAGGTGGCGGCGCTCATCGTCGCCTAGGATTCGCCGGCGAGGAAAAACCCTCCGCCGCCGACGGGAAGCGCCCCGGTGACAATCTAGTCGATCCAGGGACTAATCTAGTCGTTTTAGGTCTCTAATTACCGAATGCAGGTCAAACTATCATGTATTTTGCCTCGATTAATGTAAATTATCGATGAATTAAGTTTGATCGGAGCAAACTGGGTTCAATCGCGAGTTTGATTTCCCGCGATGTTTGATTTTCGCTCTTTCTGTTCGCGAGTTCGGTTTCTGATCTGCGCCGTGACAAAATCCCTCAGTTTTCAACAGTTCGGAAGACCGAACTCGACGTTTTCAATTCCGAGATATACGGGCTCTGCTAGAGATGCTCTAACACCTCACATTGAGCCGCCAGGCAGCACCATGCCTGTTCCTACCGATGGTTCAGCGAACAGACGCTTAATTATATCCGCAAATGTCAAATCTGATTTGTCAGCCAGTCCTACCGATCATTCAGCGGCTCATTGACTTAATTTTTGGTCGCGCATGAGAGGGATAACGGACGAACCCACTGGTTCGCCAAAAACCTTTGGTGGCGTTCCTGTGTTTTTCCACGGAATCATGAGCCCACGTCGAGAAGTGTCGACTACACGAGCTACAATACTTGATATGCAGATGCGCTGGACCAGATGCCTATTCTGGCATGACCACTCGAGGCAGGGTGGCGCGCTGCGCTACCAATTCCCGGACCTCTTCGCCATCGCCACTCGGAAGAAGAGATCGGTACAAAAGGAGCTACACCAACAAAATTGGATCAGGTCTCTAGCACGCATATCTACCATGGAGCAGTTGCACGAGTTCATTCAGCTATGGACCATTCTCCAGGGGGTGGTTCTACAACCATACCCAGACTTGATTCGTTGGAAATGGACGGAATCAGGCGCATACACGACGGCTTCTGCTTACCGATGCCAGTTCATGGGATCCTGTGCTCCTTTCCGCTCGGCCAAGTTTTGGAAGGGCCATGCTGAGGCCAAATGCAGGTTCTTTGCATGGCTAGCCCTGCACGGCAAAGCTCTCACAACTGACAACCTCGCGCTCCGAGGATGGCCTCACGACCCGATCTGCAAATTGTGTCATATACACCAAGAGACGGTGCAACACCTCACCCTTGACTGTCACTTCTCCACCGCTGTCAGGGAACAGATCTTCGCTTGGAATGGGACCTTCGGCGTCCCGCCGCCTCCGGGTGGGAAGTCTCTCAACGAATGGTGGGATGAGGCGATCTCCCATCTCCTGAAGGAGAAGAAGCGGGAGGCCAGTGGGGCGATCATCTACTCCATGTGGGGTGTTTGGAAGGAGAGGAACAGACGGGTGTTTCAGAACACTGCCTTGCAGCCTGCGGCCGTGGCGGCTCTTGTCAAGGAGGACATCGCCCAGAGGGCGTACTCGCACACCCATGACCCTGGAGATGGGAATGCAGTCTAGCGCCTATCGGCTTACGGCTACTTTCCTTTGTTATTCGTTTCTTTAGGTCCACTTGCGACCCTTCTGTAAGTAACACTCTATTTCTATCTAATCGATTGGCAGTTCGACTGCCCGTTCCTAAAAAAAAAATACTTGATATGCACACATCGTGACGTAATTACATTTAACACTTTAGATACAGGCGTTCTGGTCTGTTTTCTATTGGTTGTAGTGGGAGGGGGTCGACGGGGGATCAGAAAGCCTCGTGGCCTAGGCTAGTGGCCCACATTGCACTTGGTGGGTGCGCTGGTTACCATCTCCCCAAGTGGGAGAGTGGACGTCATAATTTGTGCTAGAGGGGGTACGCGTTCGCGCGGCCCCTGCTTATATAAGTTCGAAGCAATTGTTGTAGTAACTTATTTATGCTGAATATTTAAGACTTGTTAACAACATAAAAAAATAATATGGTGCATATAAGTGTCCATATAATGGGGGCCACACTAATGAAAACATTAGTCTTATTTGGTAAAAAATATAAGTTTGTAATTAAAAATGCCTTCGTGCTAAATATTAGTTGCAAGTGAATTTGGATGACGGCTGAGAAGTCGATTGAAAATTAGTCATAATAACTAGGAAAAAGAAGCTTGGTCACACGCCTTCGGGTCACTCGTTGCAATACGGACAGACTACAACAGAATTTTTGTTACGCGCAGCGTGTGAGCTGCAGACTTGATCGGGAAGGTTTTGCTGCAACTGCCGGGCTCACTTTCTCCAATCGCATCACCCCACGTCTTGTCCGTAAGATTAGTCCGTAAACTAATTTCTTAGAGCATCTCCAGTCGCGTCCCCCAAACCGTCTCTCAAAGGGATTTGGGGCGCGCCGGACAAAAAAAAGCGTTCCAGCCGCGTTCCCCAAAGCTCATTTTTGTCCGGCGCGGCCCGATACGGTGTCCGGCGCCCCGAGCCCGTCCCCGTCCCACAGGGGACGCTCCGGGGACGCCGGACACAACGAAAAGCAAGGCGAACCGACGCGGGGCCGACCCGTCAGCGGCACAGGGAAAATTTGTCTCACACTCCCGCCAAATCCCGCCGCTCCCGCCAAATCGCGCCTATACCGCCGCGCACAGGCCTCCCAAAACATATCCCGCCGTCGATTCATTTCTCCTATCCCGCCGATTTCTTTCTCCCTCCCGCCGTCCACCCGCCGCCGCTACCCTCTCTACATGGCGCCGCCGACAGCCCCCAAAAAGATGGCGAAGAAAGCGGCCAAGAAGCCGCCGGGCAATGGGACGAAAGGGGCGACAGCGCCGTTCGCGAAGCCGCGGAAGGCGCCGGCTGCGAAGAAGAAGCCTGAAGGATGGACCGACGATCAATGGCAGCAAGATTGCCTGCGCCGGAAGCTATCGACGGCGGAGCGGAAAGGACGGAGGGCGGCGGAGCTGGAGAAGAAGGCTCAGGCGGCGCGCCAGCACCAGCACGTAATGGCCGGGTGTATCGCCGCCACCAACGCGAGCCCATGGAGTACCTCCGTGCCGGTGTACGTTCCGGGAGTGATCTCTCCATCGCAAGCCTCCTTCTAAAACGACGGCCCCTCCGCCACTCCCGGGTGCGTGACGCCTAACTTGTCGCCGCACTATCAGGATGCGCTGCCGCACGGCGGCTTCAACCCCAACAACCTCTACTCCCCGGCGTACGAGCAGCGCGAGCCAGGACCCGGTCCGGACGGCGACCCTTTCACCGGCCGCAGGGGTCCGCTCGAATACGACGGCGCCGGTGCTGAGGAGGACGACGGGGTTGAGGTGGAGGACGACGAGGAAGAGGACGGGGTGGAGGACGACGAGGAGGACGACGAAGAGGACGAAGAGGGCGGCGAGGACGACGAGGGTGCCGGTGACGATGATCTCGTGGAGGTAGACGCGGACGGCGTGAGGACGAAGAAGAAGAAGAAGGCGTCGGGCACACGAGGCCCGAAGTGGACGGTTCTGGAAGATCTTTGTCTGTGCGAGTCGTGGGAGACGGTGAGCCATGACTCCATCATCGGCGCCAACCCGAAAAGCGGGAAGTATTGGGCGAGGATCAAGGCCGAGTTCGATGAGCGCAAGCTCATCAACAGCGACTACCAGAAAGTGCCAACGAAGAGGAGCCAGAAGGCAATGTCGACGCGATGGGCCATCATCCAGGCGTCGGTGAACTCCTTCCATGGGTAGCATCACGACTTAGAGACCAGAGGCGACAGCGGCGCCGACGTCGCCAAACTGGTACGACTCTTTCTTCCATAATCCGTAGCGCCTACATTATGTTCGATGAAATGACTCTGCTTCCTTTGGTTAGTTTGATAGGGCCATGGATTTGTACGCGAAGAACTCGGAAGGTCACAAGTCTTTCGTGCTCATGCATTGCTATGGCAAGCTCAAAATGAATGAGAAATGGCGGCTGACGCGCTTGTCGCTGTCCAAGGGGAAGGACGCCATTGATCTGGACGCGCCGCTGGCAACTTCGACAGGGCGTCCTACTGGCAACAAGGCTGCCAAGGCTGCCTTCACTAGTGGAAACATGGCCTTTTGCACCGGTTTTTAAAGGCCATATGCACCGGATGGGCAACCGGTGCAAACCATCCGGTGCAAAAGGCCCCCCCTTTTGCACCGGTTGGCTTACGAACCGGTGTTAAAGGGGTCTCCACGTGGCCGGCTGTGGGGCGCTCGGCGGGGAAGCTTTTGCACCGGTTCGTAATACGAACCGGTGCAAAAGGGTTGGGCCGCGGCAGCATTTTAGTGCCCTTCCCTGCCGCGGCAGGGAATTGCACTAAAACGCTGCCGCGGCAGAGACTCTGCCCCATTCGAAACACGGTATAATATTAATAATGCAGACAATTCAAATATATATATATATATATATAGGAAACCATTATATTACATATATCGATCAAAGTGACACACGTTCATGCATATATATATGTCTACATCAACTTTGATACTGGATGTCGGCCACATAGTGTTCTCCGTCTGGAGCTAAGACTTGCTCAACTAAGAATCCCGCCAGCTCTTCTTGAATTGCTCGTACACGCTCGGTTGCTAGAAGACCGTCCCGCAACCGTTCGATCTAATCATTTGAAAAAGGTACGGTGGTCAATATATATGTGTGTGTATGTGAATGAAACAGAAGGTGATAAAATAAAGTCATGAATGTTGTTTACTTACATCAAGTTGTTCCAAAATGTCCCTCTTATGGTGGGTATTCTGGCGGATGAACTCGCAAACGTAATACCCGCATAAATTATTCCCGTCCTCCTGCCTCAAGCACTTTACGAGAACAAAATTCAATCAAAATAATATATATATATAATCAAGGATGATAATAATGGTATTGAAACTAGAATCATCAAAGAGATGCACGGCGTAGCCAGTATTACTTACCGGTACTTGTTTTATTCGAAGTTCTTTATTCTTTAAACCCGGAGACTTGTTGGTGAACCGTTTCCAAGCCTTGAGGAGGATATCAGCCATGTCCCCCCACGCCTCAAGGGGTTTACTCTTCGAGTCCATGACTTCTACTATCCCGGTGTCGGGTTCAATGACTAGCAGGATATAGTGAAACCTGCGGACACACATATATATGCATAACTCATCAATTACACTTAACACATGGAGTAAGCGAAAAAGATTTAATGTGTGAAGACAGGTAACACTCACGAGAAGTTGTAAGGAAATAGTATTGCCCTTTTGTATGAGTTTTTCCTTAAGACATATACCAAGTTATTCTCTGTGTCCTTGGGAGAGTTGTGGACAGTATACCCATTCACGGTATATGGGTCAACGAACCCAAGATCATAGATTTGCCCCTTGCGGCATTCGCGGATCTTCATTCTGCATAATACAATGAGAGTATGGTTATATGCGCGCATGCAATGGACGAGCCGCGGTAGAGACTTAATTACATAAATAATACTTACAGACAGTAGGCACTCAGCAGAGATTTGTCGAGGGCGTCTTGGTTGAATAACTGAAATAATTCACAAAATTCGATGTTCATCACGTCATTTCGCCCGTAGTGCTCATCTGTGATTGCCACCATGATCCAGTTCTTACCATCCTTACATTTTTCCATGTACCAATTATGCAGTCTTCGCAGCTTGCGTTGATAGATTAGGCAACTCCTCAGCTCGACAAGAGGTTGCCCGTACTTGTACTCGGTATGCTATTTGGACATCATCACCCGTACTTGTAAGGAATTCTGCATCGATGCGGCTTAAGTACTCGGGAATACTCATACCGACCGCATCTGCCTCATCTTTGTATAGTCTTACCATCTCCGGATCAAAGCACGCTGTGACATCGGGATACACTTGGAGCGGGGGGCACGAGTTTTTCTGGTTTCCAAGCTGGGGAACTGGTTTCCCGTCTACCTTACTTTTTCCCACCGATCTCTTGCTGACACATTTGACTTGCGAATAGACCGGTCATAGTTCGAAGAAAGACTTGGCTCAGGTTGATGAAGGCTCTTCAGCAGTTTCAACTTCTTTTCCAGAGATATAGCTGGCTCCGGCTCAAGCCGGGGCTTTTTCAATTTCAACATTTGTTGCTTGTGTTGTTCAGCTACGATCTTGGCATTTTCCTCAACTGTATAGTCATAAGGTCTCTTGGGAGGAACCTTAGGCACTCTTGGGAGGGGCTCTTGTTTGCGTCTCGGTGATCTGTTACGACTCAGCTGTGTCGTAGTGGACCGCCTAATTTTGCTCTTAGACTTGGGCTGCGGCGGCGGAGAAGGCTCACGCGGCGGCGGAGAAGGCTCACGCGTCGGCGGGGAAGGCTCACGCGCCGGCGGGGAAGGCTCACGCACTGGAGACGGCTGCATCGGTGGAGAATGCTGCCTCGGTGGAGACCTTGTTGGCGCCTTCCAACCCGGAATCACAATGAATTCTTTTCGCCATAGAACTGTAGTGTTCTTGGCTTCTCCCAGCTCTAGCAAATCCCCTTCACCGGCTGGGTGGTCAAGCCTCAGCGGCCCATACCCATCCATAACTTGATCCACCCCGGCAACAGCGTAGCCAGGTGGAACCGGCTTGAAGTGGTATCTTTGATCGGGTACTGGCGGTAAGACATAGCCGACCGCCGCCTTGAGCGTTAAGTAGCCCATCGTTTGGAAATGTAGCTCACAAGGTGTAGACTCTGTGATAAAGTCCACGGGGTAGAGATCAAGATCCATCCGCGGTTCCACGGGGGAGGGAGGAGCCATCCGTGCATCATCACCGGGCAGCTCCGTGGAAGCCACGCTGCTTTTCCGCCGAGATCCCCGGCCGGTAGCATCGAATGCAACTTCTTCTATCCGCGGATTAGGTTGAGGTTGGGTGACCGTGATCGAGCCTCGACATTATCATCCTCACTTGCTCCTCTAGCTTAGCAACGCGTTCGTGAACCACATCCTTTTGCCTCCGACGGCTTCTATCGGGATATTTCTTCGTTTCTCGCAGAAACCCAATACACCACGGCTTGCCACCCGATGTGGTTCGTGTTCGTCCCGAGTGTTCAGGATTCCCAAGGGCGCGTGTGAGCTGGTCCTTCTCTCTTTCGGGACGGAACTTCCCCTCTTCAACTTCCTTTGCAACATTTCTAAAGGCTTCGATGGGAAGTGGGTTTTCCTTATGTCTTTGTGTATATATGCATAACCCTTGTGCGTCCAACGTGCCCCCATGCGCGTAAAACCAATCCCTTGACCGCCGGTTCCATTTCGGTACTCTCTGGCTGGATCCCCTTTTTAATTAGCTCGTTCTCCCATTTCTCCCACTTAGGTCTGCCAGCATTGTAGCCTCCTCGCCCCATGGTATGGAAGTACATCTTATTAGAAGCATTTTTCGTATTGGTGTCAGACCTTTTCTTTGCCTTGTCCGATTTCTTTAAATTCACAAATTCCTCCCAGTGGTCTTTTATCTTCTCATAGGGGCCTTTGAAATCAGGAGTCTTCCCTTTTTTGACAAAGAAGCTGTCCAATTTCTTCTTGTAGTCGTTGAACCGTATCTGCCATCTTCTTAAGAGCCCACTTCTTAACTCTTCGCCGTACGCTATTCAGCTCGGGATCCTCAGGGTCTGGCCTGTCATTCTCACTATCAGAGTCAGTTGGCTCCGGAAAGATGAAATTTTTCAGCAGATTCCTAAACATCACACTTTTTAATCTCGTGTCGACATAAGTAACTCCTTCGCCCCCCTTTACAGGTTTCTTCCATTCTTGAGTGGTGATCGGGACGGTGTCCCTAACAACAACTCCACATTGACTTACAAACTTTTTTGCGAACTTCTTGGGAGAAATCGGTTCGCCATCTATCGCGATTTCCGTGATGGTGCACCTTTCATGGTCTTCCATCTTTCTGGCCGCGCCTCGTTTAGTTCCGCCGGTAGAGTTTGTTGATCGGGAGGTCTAAAAGAAGAAACAACGTTAATACATGTATATGCACAAATCTGGAGGCTTGGTTAATTAATATTTATACACCTCGGCGGCGTCGTGAGCTTCTCCCTCGCAGCCGTCACCTTCTCCCTCACCGGAGCCGTCTCCACGGTTGTCTTGCTCATCTTCCTCACCGGAGGCGTCTCCACGGGTTCGCTCGTCTCCCTCGCCGGATTGGTTTAGGTAAAGAGAGGTGATATCCTCATCATCACGGATAATCTCCTCGACCATGTATTCTTTTTCTAGGTCTCGTTCCATAGTTTCTCGCAAAGACTTACAAGTTATTCTAACCAAGATAATGATATAAATAAATGATCAAATATTAGAGTTACACATATATATAAGTGCAAATAAAGGATAATGCTGAATACATAATCAAAGATCTGAGTTACACATATAACTCGATCGGTCCCTAATACATCACACTACAAGCTCTCAACGGCGCCGACCGGGTCCCGAGCCGCGCCGGGTGAACACCCAAAGCCACGGAACGAGAACGGGAGCATAGCTAACATGAGATCCCTGCATAACCGACCATCCGGTCCTATACATGGTGTCTAACGCATACATGTAACGGCGAACATGCTCATCCTCCGCTGCAATGCGCTGAGCTACCACCTCCGGCGGGGCCGGCTCCCTCTCGAAACGAACGTGGCCCATAAGACCTCCACCGAGAGAATATCCGGGTCGACGACGGGACCCGGATTCCGCACCAAGGTGCGCGCCCCGGAAGATAACACCTCCCAGTGCCACCCCGGCGGAGCCCAGTCCCGAACTTCCCCCAACTGCCGCAACTCCTCTAAAATTGTCCTAGCTCCAGGACGCGGCATCGTATGCAAACTAATATTGAATTTGAATAAATTACTTATGAATATATATATATATCTTAGTAACAAATATTACTACTTTTGTCTAACACATACATTTTTATCTAACAAATATTTCTAACATATAAATTTCACTAATATTTTCTAACATATAAATTTTTAACAAATTTTTCTAACTCTAAATTAATTAATATTTTCTAACCCTAAATTATCTAACAAATATTCTAACATATAAATTTCTAACAAATATTATCTAACAAATATTCTAACATATATATTTCTAACAAATATTATCTATCAAATATTCTAACATATAAATTTCTAACAAATTTATCTAACAAATATTATAACATATATATTTCTAACAAATATTATCTATCAAATATTCTAACATATAAATTTCTAACAAATTTATCTAACAAATATTCTAACATATATATTTCTAACAAATATTATCTATCAAATATTCTAACATATAAATTTCTAACAAATTTATCTAACTAATTGAACTACTAAATTTCCTAACTAATTAAAACAAAAAAAATGAAAAAAAAACAAAGGGGAGGGGGCCGGGGCTCACCTGGCCTCTTAGCCGGCTGCGCCGGCCGGGGAGAAGGGGGCGGTGGCGCGGGGGCGGCGGCGGCGCGCGGCGCGCGGTGGCGGCGCGCGGCGCGGGGGCGGTGGTGGCGGGGACGGCGCGCGGGGGCGGCGCGCGGGGGCGGCGCGCGGGGCGGTGGCGGCGCGCGGCGCGGGGGCGGTGGTGGCGGGGACGGCGCGCGGGGGCGGCGCGCGGGGCGGTGGCGGCGCGCGGCGCGGGGGCGGTGGTGGCGGGGACGGCGCGGAGGAGGCGGCGGCGCGGTAGACGGCGGCGCGGTCGACGGCAGCGGCGGGCCGGCGCGCGCGGAAATTCTGGCAGCACTTCGTGGCGAAAAACTTCCTCGCGCGAATGGAGAAGAAGGGGCGCGCGGGGGCAGTTATACTGCGACCCTTTTGCACCGGTTCGTGGCTGGAACCGGTGCAAAAGACCCTTTTGCACCGGTTCGAGCCACCAACCGGTGCAAAAGACCCCATTTTTCGCTCCTTTTTGTATTTTGCCGCCATTTTTTTTGCGTGTTTCGCGCGGTATATTTTCCCGCCACGACGCAAGCGGCGCGCGGTATATTTTCCCGCCACGGCACCGCGCGGGATATTTTCCCTCTACGACGCAAGCGGCGCGCGGTATATTTTCCCGCCACGACGCAAGCGGCGCGCGGTATATTTTCCCGCCACGACGCAAGCGGCGCGCGGTATATTTTCCCGCCACGGCGCCGCGCGGGATATTTTCCCTCTACGACGCAAGCGGCGCGCGGTATATTTTCCCTCTACGACGCAAGCGGCGCGCGGGATATTTTCCCTCTACGACGCAAGCGGCGCGCGGTATATTTTCCCGCCACGACGCAAGCGGCGCGCGGTATATTTTCCCGCCACGACGCAAGCGGCGCGCGGTATATTTTCCCGCCACGGCGCCGCGCGGGATATTTTCCCTCTATAAATAGTACGTCCCCGTCTCTCCCACTTCGATCATCACCAAACCCTAGCCCATTGCACAATGCCCCCAAAGCCGCAGCTGCCGCCGGTGGAGGTGGACCCGCAGCTCGCGGAGATAGAGGAGTGGGAGGAGCTGCAGCGGCAGGAGGCGGCAGCAAGGAGGGCAGCAGAGGATGAGGTGGACCCGCAGCTTGCAAGAGATAGAGGAGTGGGAGGAGGCGGCGCTAGCGGCTACCATAGAAGCATTTGAGAGGCGAGAGTCTCCGGGAGCTGCATAAGCGGCCGCGTGTGGCGGATCCGGATAGTGAGGAGATGTATAAGCGTCGTCGTGAGGAGGAGCTGCGGCAGGAGGCGGCAGCCAGGAGGGCAGCAACGGATGCGCGGAAGAACTAGTAGAAGTTGTTATTATTTTAGTTTAAATTTAGTTAATGTTAAATTTCAATAAAGTCGTTGTCGTTGTTTTAGTTTAAGTTTAGTTAATGTATCTTGTTAAATTTCAATAAAGTCGTTGTCTTTAGTTTATATACCCTTTTATCCCGGTTCCTGGCTTGAACCGGTGCTAAAGATGGTGGATTAGTTTATATACCTCTTTTATCCCGGTTCCTGGCTTGAACCGGTGCTAAAGATGGTGGATTAGATTATATACCCCTTTTATCCCGGTTCCTGGCTTGAACCGGTGCTAAAGATGGTGGATTAGTTTATATACCCCTTCGGTTCCTGGCTGGAACCAGTGCTATAAAGATGGGGGGCTAAATCTGGGGGAGGCTTATCTGGTGTTTGCCTTATCTGGGGTGGCCTCATCTGGGGGGGGGGATTATCTGGAGGCACCTGTTGCTATATATAGCCCCCTCCGGGGAGAGTAGAGAGAGCAGCCTGAGAGGCAACGACCAAGAAGGAAAGAGCCTCTCCGGCGAAGCTTCTCGAAGATGTCTTAGATGGCTGGCCGTCTTAGACATCTTCGGAAGCTTTGCCCGAGTAACTCTTCCCGCAAGTCATGCTCGGAAGCTGCTAGTATACACCCAACAACCAGTAGCTCAGGGTAAGGAGGGCTTCCAGGAGCTTTTCGAAGGAAAGAGCCTCTCCGGCGAAGCTTCTCGAAGATGTCTTAGATGGCTGGCCGTCTTAGACATCTTCGGAAGCTTTGCCCGAGTAACTCTTCCCGCAAGTCATGCTCGGAAGCTGCTAGTATACACCCAACAACCAGTAGCTCAGGGTAAGGAGGGCTTCCGGGAGCTTTTCGAAGGAAAGAGCCTCTCCGGCGAAGCTTCTCGAAGATGTCTTAGATGGCTGGCTGTCTTAGACATCTTCGGAAGCTTTGCCCGAGTAACTCTTCCCGCAAGTCCCGCTCGGAAGCTGCTAGTATACACCCAACAACCAGTAGCTCAGGGTAAGGACGGCTTCCGGGAGCTTTTCGAAGGAAGAAAGAGCCTCTCCAGCGAAGCTTCTCGAAGATGTCTTAGATGGCTGGCCGTCTTAGACATCTTCGGAAGCTTTGCCCGAGTAACTCTTCCCGCAAGTCCCGCTCGGAAGCTGCTAGTATATATACCCAACAACCAGTACCTCAGGGTAATTAAAGAGGGCTTCTGGGAGCTTCTCGAAGGAAAGAGCATTTAGTTCAAACGACCAATATAATGTTACTGATACATATCACAACAAACGCTTCACAATATGAGCTCATCAAGGTACAGGATAATAATTAATACATTATGATCGCTTCGACCGTAACCATGGAGTATCTTCAGCATTTAACGCGATGGTTGGATCAATGTTCACTCTGAAGGGTGGAATTTCAGCAAACTTATTATAATCCTCTAACATGTCTGTCTTGTCCTCGACTCCCACGATGGTTCTTTTCCCTGAAAGAACTATGTGACGCTTTGGCTCATCGGATGAGCTCGTTTCCTTATGTTTTCTTTTCTTCGGTCTGGAGGACATGTCCTTCACATAGAAAACCTGAGACACATCATTGGCTAGGACGAATGGTTCGTCTCTGTAACCAAGATTGTTGAGATCCACTGTTGTTATTCCGTACAGCTGGTCTACCTTTACCCCTTTTCCATCAAGCTTGAACCATTTGCACCGAAACAAAGGGATCTTAAAATAAGGTCCATAGTCAAGTTCCCATATCTCCTCTATGTAACCATAATATGTGTCCTTTTCCCCACTGTTAGTGTTTGTTGCATCAATGCGGACACCACTTGTTTTGGTTGGTGCTCTTTTTATCTTGGGCGAACGTGTAGAAGGTATTTCCATTTATCTCGTACCCCTGGAAAGTCGAGTATAGTCGAACATGGTGACCCGGCCAACAAGTACAATTGATCATCAATGGCGTTGTTATTCATGAGATGTGTTCGGAGCCAACCGCCGAATGTCCGCATATGTTTATGTGTAATCCGGTCTTCGGATCGCCCTGGATATTCGGAGCGTACAATATTCTTGTGATCAGCGATATACGGGGCCACCAAGGTGGAACTTTGTAGAACTGTGTAGTGTGCTTGAGTGAAAGAAATGCCGTCCCTACATATCATTGATTTCCTTCCTAGCGTGCCTTTTCCACTTAGTCGCCCCTCATGTCGCGATTCGGGAACACCAATCGACTTAAGGTCGGGAATAAAGTCAACACGGAACTCGATGACCTCCTCTCGTTCCATAGCCCTTGGAGATGCTTCCTTCCGGCCTAGCACGGTTATGAACATATTTCTTTAAGACCCCCATGAACCTCTCGAAGGGGAACATATTGTGTAGAAAGACAGGACCGAGGATGGCAATCTCTTCGACAAGGTGAACCAGGAGATGTGTCATAATATTGAAGAAAGATGGTGGAAACACCAACTCAAAGCTAACAAGACATTGCACCACATCCTTCTGTAACCTTGGAAGACTAGCTGGATCGATTACCTTCTGAGATATTGCATTAAGGAATGCACATAGCTTCACAATGGGTATTCGAACATTTTTCGGCAGAAGCCCCTCAGTGCAACCGGAAGCAGCTGCGTCATAATAATGTGGCAGTCATGCGACTTCAGGTTTTGGAATTTTTTCTCCGCCATATTTATAATTCCCTTTATATTTGATGAGAATCCAGACGGCACCTTGATACTATAAAGGACTTCAAAAAGATTTCCTTCTCTCGCTTTGGTAAGAGCGTAGCTGCCGGGACTTAAGCGACTCCCCGTATCCGTCTTGTAATCCTGTTCTTGCTTGTTCTTTGGGACTTTCATACGATACTCGGTCCTCCCTTGCTTCGGTGTATCTTTTGTCCGCCCATACACGCCTAAGAAGCCTAGCAGGTTCACGCAAAGATTCTTCGTCACATGCATCACGTCGATTGAAGAGCGGACCTCTAGGACTTTCCAATAGGGTAGATCCCAAAATATAGATTTTTCTTCCACATGGGTGCGTGTCCGGTAACAACCTCTTTGGGAACAGATTTTTTCTTCGAAGCCTTTTTTTGGGAACAGATTGGCCGCCGGGACCCTTTCCAAATATTACTTTTATGTCCTTGACCATATCAAGTAAAGCATCACCCGTACGGAGTTCGAGGCTTCTCCCGGTGATCCGCCTCACCTCCGAAATGATTGCCTTTCTTTCGACGGGGTGCCTCTTTGGAAGAAATCGACGATGCCCCAGTGTACACAACCTTCTTACATTTCTTCAAATAAGCACCTTCGGTCTCATCTAAGCAGTGCGTGCATGCATTGTATCCCTTGTTTGTCTGTCCTGAAAGGTTACTAAGAGCAGGCCAATCATTGATGGTCACGAAAAGCAACGCTCGTAGGTTGAATGCCTCCTGTTTGTACTCATCCCATGCAAGAACACCTGGTTTGCTCCACAACTATAAGAGTTCTTCAAATAATGGCCGTAGGTAAACATCAATGTCGTTGCCGGGTTGCTTTGGGCCTTGGATGAGCACTGACATCATAATGAACTTCCGCTTCATGCACAACCAAGGCGGAAGGTTATAGATACATAGAGTTACGAGGCCAGGTGCTATGACCGCAGCTCTGCTCCCCAAAAGGATTCATTCCATCCGTACTTAGACCAAACCTTAAGTTCCTCACGTCATCCGCAAAGTCCGGGAACTCTCTATCGATTTTCCTCCACTCGCGACCCATCGGCGGGGTGTCTCGACTTCTCGTCTTTCTTACGGTCTTCTTTGTGCCATCGCAACAACCTGGCATGCTCTTTATTTCTGAACAGACGTTTCAACCGTGGTATTATAGGAGCATACCACATAACCTTGGCAGGAACCCTCTTCCTAGGGGGCTCGCCCTCAACATCACCGGGGTCATCTCGCTCTGATCTTATACCATAGTGCATTGCATACCGGGACATTTTTCCAAATTTTCGTACTCATGGCGGTAGAGGATGCGGTCATTAATGCATGCATGTATCTTCAGCACCTCTAATCCTAGAGGGCAGAGAACCTTCTTTGCTTCGTACGTCATCGTCGGGCAATTCGTTATCCTTTGGAAACCTCCTCTTCATTATTTTCAGTAACTTCTCAAATGGCTTGTCACATATACCAGCTTCTCGCCTTCCATTGCAAGCAACTCCGAGTGTGGCACCGAGCTTTGTGTTGCCATCTTCGCAATTTGGGTATAACTTCTTTTTGTGATCATCTAACATGCCCTTTAACTTTCGCTTCTCGTTTTCGGTTTACGCATCTCCGTGTGCATCGGCGATGGCCCGACGAAGATCATCATCAACGGGCTCATCCGATGCCTCTTCATCTTGATCACCTCCACCTGCCTCCTCATCTTCATCATGCCCCTGTTGCGGTATCACCGTAGTTAGGGTACATATCATCATCCTCTTCTTCTTCGTCGTCGTTTTCCATCATAACCCCTCTTTCTCCATGCTTGGTCCAACAATTATAGCTGGGCATGAAACCTTTCCAAAGCGAGTGGGAGTGAATGACTTGCCATTCGGGGTATTGCTTTAAGTTCCGGCAATCAACACATGGACAACATATATAACCATCCGCCCGTGGGTTTTCCTCAGCCACACGGAAAAATTCTTTCGGGCCCGAAGTGAACTCGGGCGGACGTCGGTCAACGTACATCCATTGCCGCCGGTTCATCTACATCAAATAATTAAGTTTATCAAAAAACCATTACAAAACATCATAATATATATATATATATAGTGGATATTAGCACCGTACAAATGAAAGGATAAAGTTGTTTAACCTTGATTGAGGAGGGAAAGAAAGAGGAGAAAGCTTAAGTGTCGCTCCGGCACCTCATCTCATTTTTGTTTTGTGTAAAATCAAGCGGCATCATTCTCTCAGACATTTCATCGAGCACCTTGTGTGCATGCCAAAGAAATGCAAGGTAGCACTCAACACACACACCTTTCTCCTAGAAAAAGTGAAGTTGTGAATTGGCTAGTTGGAGGTGAGCTGATATAAGGGCTGGGGACCTTTTGCACCGGTTCGTGTTACAAACCGGTGCAAATGAGCTATCTTTTGCACCGGTTTGTAACACGAACCGGTGCAAAAGGGTCCTCGGCTGACACGTGCCTGGCGACAAACCTTTTGCACCGGTTTGTGTTACCAACCGGTGCAAAAGATATCTCATTTGCACCGGTTGGTAACACAAACCGGTGCAAAAGGTCCCTCGGCCGGCTGCTCCCCACGAACCGGTGCTAATGACCCCCTTTAGCACCGGTTCGTGCCAAATCCGGTGCAAAAGCCATCTGGGGCAAAAAACGAAAGCCCTTGTTTCTACTAGTGCTTGGCCGACGCTGCGTCGTCTGAGAAGACGCATGCGTCGATCACAAAATGCCTCGCCGACGTCTCCTCGACCTTTATCTCCCGCGACAAGAAGGCCGACCAAAGGTGGGCCGAGCTGCTCAAGAGGCAAGAGGAGAAGCTGGAGCTCAAGAAACGCAGGGACGACGGGCCTGTTTGGTTCCTAGCCACACTTTGCCAAGCCTAATTTTGGCAAGTGTGGCAGCCACAAAAGTGTAGCTAGAATTTTGGAAGCCACAAAGTGTGGCAAAAGTTGGCAAAAAATTCACTCTATGACAAATGGGCCATATGGATAGTGAAGTGTGGCAGCTCTAAAGTGTGGCAAGAACCAAACACATGCCAAATTGCCAAACTTTGGCTTGGCAAAGTGTGGCTGGGAACCAAACAGGCCCGACATGTCCCTGCTGAGAACGTCGACAGAGGGAATGTCTCCCCGGACGCGAGCGGCGCACAACTGCTTCAAAGGCCAGATCCTCGACGACATCGAAGCCAAAATGGCGGCGGCGGACGCGGCGGCCCTGGCCGCGGCATCGGCGGCGGCGGCGCGCGCAGAGCAAGAGCGAGCCGGCGCGTCTTCATCGTGCTACACTGCGTCGGCCTCCGCGTCGGCGACGGAGCGAACGCACCATGCACGACAACGGGCGGATCGCGACGAGGTCACCGTGCTCGACGGGGCGGCGTCGACTCGGGATACGACGCCGTCGCCCAACCCCTTCCCCTTCTTCTAATTTGCATGCACCACCGGTCTGTAATATGATCGCGCGCCCAGTACTTTGATCGATCGCCGCTACTCTGATCGCGACGAATCGGCGGGAACGATCTCTTTTGAATGCATCTACATGAATTTCTGATTGGGGCGGTGTTTGGGGGACGCGGCTGGGGAGCGACGTCCCCCAAACACGGCACGAACGAAACACGTCCCCCAAACGCTCGATCCGGCGCGGTTTGAGGGACGATTTGGGGGACGCGACTGGAGATGCTCTTAAGTGTAGCATTGCTGCTCGCTCGAGACATGATGAGATGGAACTTGAAACATGCCGGCAGATCCGAATGGAGTGTGCCTCCCGCGCCCGCCTGCTCCGGACGTGCCGGTACGAGGCCGCGCGCGTGCGAGTGCAAGCAGGCACAAGCCATGATTCGGCCGGAAGCGCGCGCCGGACCAAGCCCACTCGATGGCAACAGGGCTTCTTCACCTGCCGTGCGCACGGCGGCCGAGGACGCACCTGATCGCGCGCGCTGCCGGAGCCGGCAGGGCGCCGCCGTACGCAGGTATGCCACTGTGGCGAACCGCAGCGTACGTCACTGGTACTAGCATTCACCGCCAGCAAAATCAGTACTACCCACACAGCGCATGCACTACGGTACGCTGTACGCACGTGAGACCGGTCCAGCGGAAAAGACGGTGCGGTCGCGCGCGTGGCCCGAGGGAGGCGCGTACGACTAGGGGAATAAACGCCGACTATATGCGTCACCTGACGTCGGCCACTAGATTCCCGGGTTATCTCTTTCTTTCTCTCGCCCATCATCACCTCCCTGTGTGCGGGTCTCGCCGGCGCTGCTGTTGTCTGGCCGAAAGTTCAAAAAGATTCGTCGGATCTCATCTCGCTCGCTCGTGGCCAGTCTCAGTCGTCGTCGTCTACCTCCCCTACAAAGGCGCGGGAGCTGAGCTGCTGTGCAGTACGGAGTATTTTACTTCCCTGCCTAATACTCGGTCGGCGGCGATCGCACCGTCAAATAAACAACTAAACACAAGTTAAAGGTGAAACCCTGGCGAATGATGGCCGGTTTATATTAGAGTCGCAACTTACCGGTGAAGCCCTGGGCGGAGGAGCGGATGTGACCAGTGAAAATCAGAAAGCGTCGTCATCCTTGCTCCCGTCACGTGCCCCCCGCGCCCTCGTCGATCACATCCTTCGCGCGGCTGGAGCATGTGCTGTCCGCCCGTCAGTCCGCGAGCTGGGAGGATAGGATGGATCACTCAGCTGGAGATGCTCATATACCCAATTCCATAAATATGAAATCATACGAGTAATAGTAGTTTTAACGCACAAATGACTGGACAAAGCAAGTAAGGAAAAAATTGCCTTGAGGAGGTCTCCCCACTTCAACTTTTCCTCATCAAACTCCCCGGTGCCACACTCCAAATGACTGTGCATCCAACAAGCCCTGCAAAAACATGGTATCTTCTCAAACTTCTTTATCGAAAGAACCAACAGGGATACCGTCACCAGCTGGATTTTTAGTTTGGGTGACTGGGTGTGCCTGCGAGTGTTCTTTCTTGGCAGCGAACATACGGAAGCAACACTACTGGCTTTCCTTTTTTACAATGTTTTTATTTGTGTCAACCATGGTTCAAACTATGTATTAATTTGTGTAAACCATGTTTCTAATTATGTATTAGTTTGTGTAAAATCATGTTCCAATATGTAATATTTGAAACTATGTTTAAATGGAGAAGAGGAAAAAACAAGTAGAAAAAATGCGTCGTCCTGCTGGAGCCACCCCCAGACGTAAATGAACGCGCGAACAAAAACGGTAATTTCCGCGTCCACGGGCCGGGACAACGAAAACGGACGCTCGCCGATAAGAAAATGCATCGTTCCGTTGGAGATGCCCTTAGTCACTCTTTGTGGAGCCTTGGAGGCAGGTCTACGAGAGGGTAGAAATACTGTAGCCACCAAACTGTGCATAAATGAAATTGGTCTGGTCCCAGATGAAAAATTTACGGGAGAGCAAAACATAGCAGCCTATTTCTATTGGCCTACTCCTGTTCCGCCGCGAATCCCCGGTATATCTTGTCATCCAAAAGTCATTGGCTAGCTGGCCACATGAGGCAATGTGACCAAAACGCCCCTCGGGTTTGACCGCCGCAGCCGCTGAGCATTCCGGTGATTGGGTTGGTCATGCAGGGCTACTGCCGGTAGCTTTTGCTGGCACGTGGCCGAGGGCAAGGATAGAGCAGTAGGGCAACCTGGAAACTGGAAAGGCATGGCAGGAAACGGAGTAGTAGACACGATCGAGGTTTACCGCGATGATTTACCTTCTGTGGGCTTTCTTTGCTGTCCCGCCTCGAGGGATCAGATCGAGTGGCTCATGTGCTTTCTTGACTGGCCCGGCCAGGTGTAGCGAGGAATTTATTACGTGGGTTCAAATTTGCATGATTTAGTGATGGCTTTGCTTGCTCTTAATTTACCCCTGCGAAACTGCAGTAACACTTGAGTTACTAATCGAGTACGTTTGGCTGGCTACGGTTACAGATCATGATGAATTCAGGTTAGGGTAGTGCATCGCTTCCACAACATGGTCGGGAAGTAAAGAAAAATACGTGGGATGAATACGGTATCCACAATCAATGTCCTGTACCGCATAGATGCAGTTCGCTAGTGCTGCCAGTACTAATTGCCAGCTGCTGGATCTTGCTTCCCTTCCCAAACTAAGCAAGGTTCGAATTCAAAACCTATACCCTACTCGATCGAACTTTCAGTCCAAACGGGAGCAAAACAAAGCGCTCGATCGATCTAGCACCTGAACCACACATGCATGTATGATGCATGGCACGGCCAGTGTGTACGTGCTTCGCTTTGATTGCACGCCTCTCCGCCCCGATCAACAAGCATGCTGCATGCATGAATCTTGATGGCAAAAGGGCATAATCATGCATTCATGCTACCTTGCTTACGGGCGACACACTCCTTCGTGTACGGTCGTGCCAGTCGTGTGGCCACCAGGTGCTTGTTAACCTTTTTTTTGGTTGCGAAAGACTTGCATTACTCAAGAATGTCAGGAACTACAATGTATCTGGCATGTCTCTCCTAAACCCTCCGGTCCATAACTCCATATGTCCTAGCATAATTTGCCATAAAATGGCTACTAGAGTTCTGACATCTTTTGATATGAGTAATACAAGATTGTCTAACCTCAAGCGAGGTTTTAAGGAAAAAGTCCAAAACAAACCTTGAACTCATAGGCAAAAGCTAAATGAAACCCTCAACTCCCAATCCCTGAAATTGGCACTCTCAACTCACTGATCCCGGTCTATTTTAAACCTTAGATCTGTTTGAGTTGGAATTTCGCTGACGAGGCTGTTAAACAACATGATATATGTATACGGTTAGAGATAGATAGAGTTAAGTTGTTAGGAGTTTGTTTCCTAAACAACTTGGGCTTCACGTTGTAATCCATCGGACCCAGATGAGGATCACGATGGCTCCTTCTTTCTCTCCTCTCTCGTTGTAACCTCTCGATGTAATCTCTCGGGCCTTGCCCCTATATATTAACACGCAGCCGATGGGAGGCCAACCATCGTTAAACCATAGCGTGAACTTTCACATGGTATCGAGCCACTTCTTCCCAAACACATCTAACCAAAATTCATGTGCCTCGCTCCTCCCACCGCCGCCATGGTGAATCCTTTCTCCGGCATCGGCGTGAGCGAAAACGCGACGAGGAAGAACTACCTCCTATGGCAGTCCCTTGTGCTGCCTCCCATCCGTGGCGCCCGGAGAATGAATTTCCTCGACGAGAAGGCCGAGCCACCACCAGAGTCCATCACCGTCGAGAAGGACGGCAAGACCACCAAGGAGGAAAACCCCGCGTACTATACATGGGTAGAGGCGGACCAGCGAGTGCTTGTCTTTTATTTTGAGCACTCTGTCGCCTGATGTTGTTGTTGCTACTATTGGCATGGACACGGCGGCTGAAGTATGGGCAGCGATCAAAACCATGTTTGCTGCCCAATCGAAGACGCGGGTGTCAAACCTGCGCGTTGCCCTGCGCGTTGCAACATGACGACGACGCAATACTTCACCACGATGAAGGGCTTCGCCGATGAGCTCGCAGCTGCGGGTCGAACGATCGACGAGGATGAGCTCGTTGAGTATCTCCTCGCCGGTCTTGATGATACCTACAATCCCCTCTTCGCCGCCATCGGGATAAACGGTGCGGAGGATCTCACCGTGGGCGAGCTTTACGCCCAAGTCTACGCCTACAACAACCGCCTCAACCTTCTCGGATATGACTCCGGTGGAGGCTCCTCCGCCAACATCGCCGCTCGTGGACGCGGCAACAGCCGTGGTGGACGACGCGGTGGCGGACGCGGAAACATTCGTGGCCATGGCCGCGGCGGACGAGGCAACAGTGGTGGACGCCGTGGCGGCGGACGCGGCACCAAGAACCGCGACGACACCGTCTGCCAGATATGTGGCAAAGCTGGTCATGAGGCATGGCGCTGCTGGCATCGTTACTCTGATGACGAAGGCGAAGAAGAGGAGGAGGAGAAGGGCGCTCACGCGGCGTCCTACGGCGTGGACACCAACTGGTGCTACGACACTGGTGCCACCGACCACATCACCGGCGAGCTCAATAAACTCACCATGAAGGAGAAGTATCAAGGCCGTGAGCAAGTCCACACGGCCAACAGTCAAGGTATGAACATTAGCCATGTTGGTCATACAATTGTCAATTCTCCCTCAAAAATTTTGCATCTTAAAAATATTCTGCATATTCCACAAGCCACCAAAAGTCTAATTTCCGTTCATAGATTTACCAAAGACAACAATGTCTATATTGAATTTCACTCTTGGTATTTTTATGTCAAGGATATAGCCACGAGGAAGGTACTTCTCAAAGGTAGATGCATCAAAGGCCTCTACCCCAATGTTTCTTCAGAAAAATTCAAGAGTAAGCGAGCTTTTAGTGTCATCAAGCCTTCAGCTTCGAAATGGCATAGCCGCCTAGGACATCCCTCGTCTCGTATTGTTCAACAAGTCATTAGTAAACATCAGCTTCCTTTCTCAAATAAGTCTAGTAACGAGTCTATTTGTGATTCTTGTCAGAAAGCTAAAAGTCATCAGTTGCCTTATGTAAGATCTACTAGTGTCTCCACTGCTCCCTTCCAACTTGTATTCAGTGATGTGTGGGGCCTTGCGCCATCCTCTGTAGGAAGAAAATCCTACTATGTAAGTTTCATTGATGACTATAGCAAGTTTGTTTGGATTTACCTTCTCAAAAAGAAGTCAGATGTCTATCAAATCTTTCATGATTTTCAAAACCTTGTTGAACGCCAATTTGATACAAAGATCCTTGCCATTCAACCCGATTGGGGTGGAGAATATGAGAAACTAAATTATTTCTTCCAAAAAGTTGGCATAGAACATCATGTATCTTGCCCTCATGCACACCAACAAAATGGATCAGCTGAACGCAAACACTGACATATTGTAGAAGTTGGTCTCGCTCTCCTTGCCAATGCATCCATGCCTTTAAAACTTTGGGATGAAGCTTTCTTAACCGCCACCTATCTCATCAACATACTTCCTTCAAAGGTCACTGCCAATGAAACTCCTATGGAATGCCTTTTTCACAAAACTCCAGATTATGCATCTCTCCGCGTTTTTGGTTGTGCTTGCTGGCCCAACCTTCACCCATACAACAAACATAAACTTGCCTTTCGATCTAAACAGTGTGTTTTTCTTGGCTATAGTCACGTGCACAAAGGTGTGAAATGTCTTGATGTCAAATCTGGTCGAGTCTATATATCTCGTGATGTTGTTTTTGATGAAACAGTGTTCCCCTTTGCTGCTCTTCATCCCAATGCAGGCTCATTGCTACGGCAAGAAATTCTACTCCTTCCAGAGTCACTTCAAAATCCATCGGTGTCATCTCATGAGGGGGAAAACAATTGTACTGATCTAACACATAATGTCTCTGTAAATCCTGGTATTTCTAGTGCCTCTCGAGTACAGCAAGAAGCGAGGAACAAATTTGGAGCAAAATGGTGTTGAAACGGATGCAAACGAAGCAGAAACATGTGCTACATCGCATGTGTACGCGCCAGGCACGGAAATTGATGAAGATTCGCCTGGGATCACGCGACGTACCTCCGACACCAGCAGATCAGCATCGGGATCGCCACCGAATCCCGCGTCTCGATCCAGCATGGGTGCGCGGGCTGCCTCCTCGCATGGACGAGCGGGCGCCGAGTCACCACATGCCACGCGGAGCCGGTCGCTGTCGTCGGCCCACTCGCGGGACCCACAACCCGCGTCTTCTGCCACGGACACGGCGTCGTCACGCACGGAATCTTCCGCAGCGGGATCAGCGCCACACCAGGCCGTGCATGCCCCAGGATCTTCTGCGTCAAGGCGTCTCGCAGGTGCAACCTCGCATCACCGGTTCTGACGAACAAGATCAAGAACGGGTAAGTCAAAACCAAAAACTTATACTGATGGTACAGTTCGATATGGCTTATCTTGTACTGTAGATGAACCTGAAAATCTCGAAAAAGCTTTAGCAAATTCAAATTGGAAAAATGCTATGGATGATGAGTATAGGGCCTTAATGGAAAATAAAACATGGCACCTAGTACCATATAAAAAGGGTAGCAACCTTATAGATTGTAAATGGGTCTATAGAATTAAAAGAAGGGTTGATGGAACTATTGATAGATATAAGGCTAGGTTAGTAGCAAAAGGCTTTAAGCAAAGATATGGTATAGACTATGAAGACACTTTTAGTCCTGTTGTAAAAGATGCTACTATCAGACTTGTTTTAGCCATTTCAGTTTCAAAAGGATGGACTCTAAGACAGCTAGATGTGAAGAATGCGTTTCTTCATGGCGTTCTGGAAGAAGAATTTTATATGAAGCAGCCACCTGGTTATGAGAATGCACGTGCACCCTCTTTTGTGTGCAAACTGGACAAGTCATTGTATGGACTTAAACAAGCTCCAAGAGCATGGTTTTCCATGCTAAGTTCAAAGCTTCAAGAGCTCGGTTTTCTGGCATCCAAGGCAGATACATCACTATTTATATATCACAGTCGGGTATCACCATTTATGTGCTAGTGTATGTTGATGATATCATAGTCATTAGCTCCTCCAGCAAAGCCATTACAACACTTCTTCATGATCTTAATTCCTCTTTTGCATTAAAAGATCTTGGTGACTTGCATTACTTCTTGGGAATTGAAGTTAAACAGTCTAATCATGGTATTGTTCTAACTCAAGAGAAGTATGCTTTAGACCTGCTTGACCGAGTTGGGATGAAAAAGTGTAAAACATTTCCCACACCATTGTCAGCCTCAGAAAAACTCTCAGTTACAGGAGGAGAACTTCTAGGACCTGAAGATAGTACAAGATACAGAAGCATTGTTGGAGCATTACAGTATCTAACTCTTACACGGCCAGATATTGCCTTTTCTGTTAATAAGGTGTGCCAGTTTCTTCATGCTCCTACTACTGTACACTGGACAGCTGTGAAAAGAATTTTGAGGTATGTCAGTGGTACAGCAAGCATTGGATTAACCTTTCGGAGGTCACCCTCTACTCTTATAAGTGCCTTCTCAGATGCTGATTGGGCAGGCTGTGTAGATGACAGAAGGTCCACATGGGTTTTGCAGTATTCGTTGGACCCAATTTAATTTCTTGGAGTGCTAGGAAACAATCAACAGTGTCCAGGTCAAGCACAGAGGCTGATTATAAATCTCTAGCTAATGCTACAGCTGAAGTCATTTGGATGGAGTCTCTTTTAGGAGAACTTGGCGTCAAGAGGAGACAAATTCCTTGCTTGTGGTGTGATAATATGGGAGCAACATATCTTTCAGCTAATCCTATTTTTCATGCCAGAACAAAGCACATAGAAATAGACTTCCATTTTGTAAGAGAAAGAGTAGCAAATAAGCAATTAGAGATCAGGTTTATTTCCTCTAAAGACCAAGTGGCAGATGGCTTCACAAAGGCATTACCAGCTCGAGAGTTTGAAGCATTCAAGAACAATCCACCTCAAGAAGGCTGTGATTGAGGAGGGGTGTTAAACAACATGATATATGTATACGGTTAGAGATAGATAGAGTTAAGTTGTTAGGAGTTTGTTTCCTAAACAACTTGGGCTTCACGTTGTAATCCATCGGACCCAGATGAGGATCACGATGGCTCCTTCTTTCTCTCCTCTCTCGTTGTAACCTCTCGATGTAATCTCTCGGGCCTTGCCCCTATATATTAACACGCAGCCGATGGGAGGCCAACCATCGTTAAACCATAGCGTGAACTTTCACAGAGGCAAGTTAAACCAAAATATAAGAAAACAAATTATTCTAGATAATTAGCTACTTCCACTTACATGCATGGCCCACCTGTCATATTCATCTTCATCCCCTTTAACCCCAATCCCCTCCCACCATCCATTGCAACACACCGGCGAGTCCTTTCCCCTGCCATGTCTAACGCGTGCGGTCGATGCAACAGCTCCACGGATGTGAAGCTTCCCAGGTCGAGGTCTTCGTTCTCAGGTCCAGTTCTCTGCCCCTTGTCGGCCCCCCTCCTCGCGTCTTCCTCCAACCCCTCCATCCATGGCGGCGGCAGCCCTGGCCGGGTCTGCGAGCCTTCCTCCGCAGCGTCGACAGGCCCGGTCAATGAGACCGTTCAACTTGTGCGTGGACGGCGAGATCCCCTCGGCTCGCCGCCTCTCCTATGCAAAATCGAAGCCACAACACCAGATGGAGCACCTCTTCCGTCCTCTCACTCCCTAGCTATCTCGACCCGTCGTCGCTTCGTCTCATGGGTGCGCGCCGCCGCGGAGCAAGCATGCTACCTCCTTGTGTGTTCTTCCCGGACCGGCGCGGCCTAGCCTCCCGCTACCCTGGTTGAGCTCCTCCACCTCCCTGTCTCGCCCCTCTAGCAGCCTGAGGTACCCACGCCCCGGTGAGCCACACAAGCGGCCATAGCCGTCCGGCCATGACGGATCCAGCCATTGGGGAAAACAGCTACATGATGGTTAACGATTGCAACAAAAAAAAGATGAACCTGATGTGTGGGGCCCAATGTTAGTGACAGTTTCTGTAATCCTGGTCTGGGTCATCGCTTTCCCGGTGTGCCAAACAGATCTAAGGTTTAAAATAGACCGGGATCGATAAATTCAGAGTGCCAATTTCAGGGATTAGGAGTTGAGGATTCTATTTAGCTTTTTCCTATGAGTTCAAGGTTTGTTTTGGATTTTTTCCGAGGTTTTAATCTCATCTATAGTTGTCATGTAGATTGATCTGTCCAGATCTTCATTATTCAGCATCTTAACTATTTCCAGGAAATCTGTCTCGATCATCAGCAGCAGATAACACCAATGCAAGGCAAGAGTAAGGCCTTCCCAAACAGAACTTAATTCCGCTTGCAACGCATCTCTGCAGGAATTTAATTGATGACACGATGATACTATGATTGCATCATCACTAGGTCCCAAGGAACCATCAGTATTTACCTTACACCAGCCAAGGGGAGGCGGGGTCCATTGCATGGGACTAACAATAATTTCATCTTCAGGAGTATTAAACATAGGGTTTTGTATATGAGATAGAGCCGGTTTGTACCGTATCTGGTTGTAAAGCTGGCACCGCATAGTGCACCGTATAAATACCAAACCTCAAGGACTGGGCCTTTGTCCGAGTAGTGCAAAACTACCTGATCGTATTACGAAGTTTTACATGATGGTATCAACAGCCGCCTCTTTCGTCGAGAGTTTCTGTCGCTGAAGCCCTAGATCGGTTCTCCCGCCGACGCCCACCATCCTTCCGCCGCCAACGCCCGCCCGCCCCGCCTCTGTGATCCGAGCGCCATGTCTTCATCCTCCAACAGCTCGGTTCTCAACCTTGGGAATCTGCCGTCAGATCAGACAAGCTGACGCGAAAGAACTTCACCACCTGGCGCGCCCAAATCCTGCCATCTGTGATGCACGCGCGTTTGGCCTACTTGATGGGTTGGATGCTGCTCCCGCAGAGATGATCGAGGTCACCCCGGCTGATCCGGCCACCAACAAGGCTGTCAAGATGCCACCAATATGGCCCCTAATCCCGTCTACGACACCTGAATTTTCCGGGATCAGATCGTTCTCGAATACCTTCTAACAACGAATCGTCAAACAGACATTGGCCATGAGGTTCATGGAGTGCCGCATGAACAATAGTTGCGCTAGAACGTTGGTATTGACCGTGTACGACGCAACGACGTGTATTCAATACACGTATTGCGCATATCGTAAGTATGATAATGGAGGCGTGCAGGGGCTTGTGTGGAGTACCTAATGATGTATTTTACTCTACTTAGGGGTACGTGGTGGCTTCGTTCGACGCCGCTGAATGCAGCGTAGACGTGCTGGTACGAGGCGGCACGCGTGTGGCTGCGTCCAGGCAGGATGCATGAGCGGGTTCCGTTTCCGCTGGCCGGAAATGCACACTCGATCGATGGCAAGAGGTTTCGGCAGCCGCGCGCACGGCGGCCAAGGACGCTGACGGCCGCACCTGATCGCGCAGCTGGAGCCGGCACCCGGCAGCCCGCCGCCGTTCGCAGGTCTGTACGTACGTTCCAGCCGCCGCTGTGGCGAACCGCAGCGTACGTCATGAGGCATTCACCGCCAGCACCAGCAAATCATGGAAGAAGAAAGACGTTTAATGCAGGTTTAAACGCGTCCGCTCCCGCATCGACTACGCTACGCACGTGACCAGGCCGGCGGAAAAGACACTGTCTCCTGGCGGTACAGTTTTGAACGAGGCGCCCCGGTTAGTCAGTCAGGGGAATATACGCCGACCATGCCGTCACCTGACGTCGCCGGCCCCTATCTCCTCTTTCTTTCCATTCCCTATCTCTCTCATCATCATCTCCCTGTATGTGTGCCACTGGCTCCGATGCAGCTGTCTGGACGTTCAAAAAGATTCGGGGGATCTCGTCGTCGTCTACCTCCCCTACAAAGCCGCGGGAGCTGCTGTACGGAGTACGCAGTATTTTACTGCCATTCAAACGTAGACCCGACCAAGAAAAGCCGTCGCTTCACCGTGATTATAGTAATACTCGGTCGGCGGCGATCGCACCGTCAGATAAACAATTCAACACACGCTCCTCCAGTAGCCCTGGCGACTGATTACTGGATTTCATCGTCTAAACTAGCCGCAAGCTAATGGTGAAACCCCGGCCGGAGTAACGGATGCGACCGCTGAAAACCGGAAAGCGTCGTCGTCCTTGCCGATGCCACTGGGATCTTTGCTCTCCTCTGCCACGTCCCCGCGCGCGCCGCTACACCGCATACATCGAGCGCGCGTCGAGCTTCCAGGCCGGCTCGTCTAGGCGCGAAACGTGGCGGCTACGAGCGGTCATGCTTAAATCCAGGCACGGGTTGGCCTTTAATTAAACTGGTCAGAACGTTAGGGCGTCTTCAACGATCCGACGCGACCACGCGGTGAAAATATGCTTCTATACTTGTAGTAATTGGTCTGTTCGCCGAGACGTAAACGCGACCTAAATTTGCTTATCCCGGATGTATCTAGGCGTGCGCGGTTACCTTGCGTGACCGCTCGCTCCTCTCACAGACCCGTCTGGCAATGAGCTGGCTCGATGCGTATTCTTAGCCGGCGCGACCAAAGGCCAAAGCCAAGCACAACAACTGCCGGGAAAAGCAACCGAACCCGTGCAATGACGCGCAAACTCATAAACTGTCGGGGAAGAGCAACCGTAGCCTTCTTCAATTTCTGCGCCACCATTCTTCTCGGCTCAATCAGAGCCCTACATATGCGCGTTCGGATCTCCAACCGACCGCCACCATTCATCTCTACGATTGATGATACCATGAGCAACCTCTCTTCGCCATCGGAATCTGAAAGCGAGGGCAAGCCGCCGGGATGGCAACATTGGTGGAAAAGAATTGCCACGCCGAGTAACTCTAGCTCCCCACCGAGCGACAGCCAGGAGGAGGAGGGGGGACGCTGTCGCCGACGATGGCCAGGAGGAGGAGGAGACGTCGTCGCCGACGGCGGCCAGGAGGAGGAGGGGACGCCGTCTCCGACGATGACATGGAGGAGGAGCCAGAAGAGGTTATGTAACCAGGAATGGAGGCGAAGGAGGCAGTAGAGGAGGCGACGGCCAGGAAGAACGAGGCGAGGGCCCGGGCGAAGGCAGAAGCGTAGCCGGCGTACACCGACGACGAGGAAGACACCAAAGACGACTCATCAGAGGGGACACAAGCTCGTCGAACGCAACAAGCTCTTCTAAAGAGGTGACGAGCAGAAAGCGCTTCTGTGAGGATGACGAGACGTGTCCCTCTAAGAAGAACTAGATTGTTTATGTAACTTGTTTATTAATTAGTTTGAACATCCATTTTTGCAGTTCGTATGTCAAATTTGTTTAAAATATTGCACTACTTTGTTTATGTATTATGTACCCTAATTATTCAATTAAAATAATTAATTTAGATATAAAAAATATCTAAATTTGTCTTGCATAGCATAAATTTATATTATACTACCTCCATCTCAAAGCTTAAGGCTTATTTTTTAAAAAAAAGTCAAATCAAGTAAATTTTAACCAAACATTTAGAACAATCTATCAACAAATATAATATTTTGTAGATACCATATGAAAATATATTTCATTATCTATTTAATGATATTAATTTTGTATGTTCAGCGTTAACGATTTTTGATATAGTTTGGCTTTCTAAAAAATAATATAAGCCTTAAACTTTAGGATTGAGGTAGTCACTAGTGGAAAACAGAGCTTTCGTGGCAGCCTTTTGTCACGGGCGCGACTGCACCCGCGACAAATGGCGTGGCCACGTCGCCCCGAAACCATTTGAAGCGAGCCGGGCCTTTTGTCGCGCCCTTTTGTCGCGGGCCGTCTCACAACCCGCGACAAAAGGGGTCTGAGCCCTGGCCCACCTGCCGACACCCCTTTTGTCGCGGGTCGTAATACGGCCAGCTACAAAAGGGCCATGCCTATATATACACGCAGCCAGCCCCCCCATCTCTCTACATTTTTTTCCTTGGAGGTCAAAGGTGGAGGTGTATGCTACCTCATTTTTTATTCATGTGCACAAGAGGTGTTTGATGGAATGCTTGTGAGGGATGCCACTTGATTTTATTTGATAAGATTTCTCCTCTTTTTGATCCTAAAAGGTTAGCAACTATTTTCCCGTATATACATAGTCCATACAAAACTAATTTTAGCAAGGTGATTGCATCTGATACATAATTGTACTTATGATGCAGATGAGTCATCCATGGATGTACGGTAACCGATGTGCTCCCGCTTTCAGAGAGGGCGTGATTTCTTTCCTGCTTGTGGCCGAGGCCAACAAGTCGAAGCAAGATTTTATGTGCTGTCCATGTCTGAAATGTGAGAACAAGAAGGATTACTCTTGCTCAAGAGACATTAAGAGCCACCTGCTTCGGTTTGGATTCATGTCCAGCTATAATGTTTGGACCAAGCACGGAGAAGAAGGGGTTATGATGGAAGACGGCGATGAAGAAGAAGATAACGATGACCAGTACCGATCTATGTTCTCTGAATGCGATGATACCGCAATGGAAGACAATGAAGAAGAAGGAGGTGAAGAACAGGCAGCAGATGATCCTGTTGATGATGATCTTCGTCGGGCCATTTCTGATGCAAGAAGAGACTATGGCACGGATAAGGAGAGGTTGCAGTTTGACAAGATGTTAGAGGACCACCACAAATTGTTGTACCCAGGTTGTGAAGATGGGCAGAGAAAGCTGGATAGCATATTGGAATTGTTGAAATGGAAGGCAGAGGTCGGTGTGACTGACTCGGGTTTTGAAAAATTGATGATAATATTAAAGAAGCTGTTTCCAAAAAATAACGAATTGCCCATCAGTACATATGAAGCAAAGAAGTTTGTCTGCCCTCTAGGATTAGATGTGCAGAAGATACATGCATGCATTAATGACTGTATCCTCTACCGCGGTGAGAAGTACGAGAATTTGAATAAATGCCCGATATGCGGTGCATTGCGGTATAAGATCGGAAAAGATGACGCTCGGTGATGTTGAGGGCGAGCCACCCAGGAAGAGGGTTCCTGCGAAGGTGATGTGGTATGCTCCCATAATACCACGGTTGAAACGTTTGTTCAGAAACAAAGAGCATGCCAAGTTGTTGCGATGACACATGGAAGAATGTAAGAAAGACGCGATGTTGAGGCACCCCGCTGATGGTCGGCAGTGGAGAAATGATGACCCACAAGTATAGGGGGTGTATCGTAGTACTTTCGATAAATAAAAGTGTCGAACCCAACGAGGAGCAGAAGGTGTTGACAAGCAGTTTCGATGAAGGATTCACTGTAAATGCTC
>NC_061511.1:79598185-79614217 GCF_022539505.1 Lolium rigidum
GGGGCACTTCCCCGTCCGGCAGGGTGCCGGAACAGAGACTCCTGTCCCCCAGATCTTGGCTTCGCGATGGCGGCGGCTCTGGATGGTTTCGCGTACCGTGGCTTCCTCCGTCGGGGTTTTTAGGTCAGGACCTTTAAATAGGCGAAAGGGGAGCCTCGGAGGGGCACCAGGGTGCCCTCACCACCAGGTGGCGCGGCCAGGCCTGGGCCCGAGCCCAGGTGTGGTGTGGGGCCCCCCTGGCCCATCTCTGGCCCCTCTTCGGTGCTCTGGAAGCTTCCGGGCAAAATAGGAACACAGGCGTTGATTTCGTCCAATTCCGAGAATATTTCGTTACTAGGATTTACGAAACCAAAAACAGCGAAAACGAGAGCTGGCCCTTCGGCATCTTGTTAATAGGTTAGTTCCGAGAAAATGCACGAATATGACATAAAGTGTGCATAAAACATGTAGGTATCATCAATAAAGTAGCATGGAACATAAGAAATTATCGATACGTTGGAGACGTATCGGCATCCCCAAGCTTAGTTCTGCTCGTCCCGAGCAGGTAAAACGATAACAAAGATAATTTCTGAAGTGACATGCCATCATAATCTTGATCATACTATTTGTAAACATATGTAATGAATGCAGTGATTAAAACAATGGTAATGTCATGAGTAAACAAGTGAATCATAAAGCAAAGACTTTTCATGAATAGTACTTTCAAGACAGGCATCAATAAGTCTTGCATAAGAGTTAACTCATAAAGCAATAATTTAAAGTATAGACATTGAAGCAACACAATGGAAGATTAAGTTTCAGCGGTTGCTTTCAACTTGTAACATGTATATCTCATGGATAATTGTCAACATAGAGTAATATAACAAATGCAATATGCAAGTATGTAGGAATCAATGCACAGTTCACACAAGTGTTTGCTTCTTGAGATGGGAAGAGATAGGTGAACTGACTCAACATAAAAGTAAAAGAAAGGTCCTTCAAAGAGGAAAGCATCGATTGCTATATTTGTGCTAGAGCTTTGGTTTAGAAAACATAAAGAGAGCATAAAAGTAAAGTTTTGAGAGGTGTTTGTTGTTGTCAACGAATGGTAGCGGGTACTCTAACCCCTTTGCCAGACAAACCTTCAAAGAGCGGCTCCCATTTTATTTTATTTTTGGGTGGAACTCCTTCCAACCTTTCTTTCACAAACCATGGCTAACCGAATCCTCGGGTGCCTGCCAACAATCTCATACCATGAAGGAGTGCATTTTTATTTTAGTTTTATTATGATGACACTCCTCCCCACCTTTGCTTTCTCAAGCCATGGCTAACCGAATCCTTCGGGTGCCGTCCAACAATCACATACCATGGAGGAGTGTCTATTTTTGGTAATTAATTTGGGACTGGGAATCCCATTGCCAGCTCTTTTTGCAAAATTATTGGATAAGCGGATGAAGCCACTAGTCCATTGGTGAAAGTTGCCCAACAAGATTGAAAGATAAACACCACATACTTCCTCATGAGCTATAAAACATTGACACAAATAAGAGGTAATAACTTTTGAATTGTTTAAAGATAGCACTCAAGCAATTTACTTTGGAATGGCGGAGAAATACCATGTAGTAGGTAGGTATGGTGGACACAAATGGCATGAATATTGGCTCAAGTATTTGGATGCATGAGAAGTATTCCCTCTCTATACAAGGTTTAGGCTAGCAAGGTTATTTGAAGCAAACTCAAGGATGAACCGGTGCAGCAAAACTCACATACAAGACATATTGTAAACATTATAAGACTTTACACCGTCTTCCTTGTTGTTCAAAACTCAATACTAGAAATTATCTAGACCTTAGAGAGACCAATTATGCAAACCAAATTTTAGCATGCTCTATGTATTTCTTCACTATAGGTGCAAAGTATATAATGCAAGAGCTTAAACATGAGCACAACAATTGCCAAGTATCACATTATCCAAGACATTTTACCAATTACTACATGTAGCATTTTTCAATTCCAACAATATAACAATTTAACGAAGAGGAAACTTCGCCATGAATATTATGAGCTAAGAACACATGTGTTCATACGAACCAGCGGAGCGTGTCTCTCTCCCACACAAGGATGAACTTATTCAGAGAACTAAGATAACAAAACAAAAATAAAAGCACACACGGACGCTCCAAGTAAAGTACATAAGATGTGACCGAATAAAAATATAGTTTCAAGAGAAGGAACCTGATACTTTGTCGATGAAGAAGGGGATGCCTTGAGCATCCCCAAGCTTAGACGCTTGAGTCTTCTTAGAATATGCAGGGATGAACCACGGGGGCATCCCCAAGCTTAGAGCTTTCACTCCTCTTGATCATAGTATATCATACTCCTCTCTTGACCCTTGAAAACTTCCTTCACACCAAACTTCAAGCAAACTCATTAGAGGGTTAGTGCATAATCAAAAATTCACATGTTCAGAGGTGACACAATCATTCTTAATACTTCTGGACATTGCACATAACTTCTGAAAGTTAATGGAACAAAGAAACTCATTCAACTTAACAAAAGCGGCAATGCGAAATAAAAGGCACAATCTGTCAAAAACAGAACAGTCCGTAAAGACGAATTTAAAGATGGCACCAGACTTGCTCAAATGGAAAAACTCAAAACTAATGAAAGTTGCGTACATATCTGAGGATCACGCTCGTAAATTGGCAGATTTTTTCGAATTTTCTACAGAGGCCTGTGCCCAGATTCGTGACAGACAGCAATGCTGTTTCTGCGCAGCGATCCCAAATATAACATCAACTTTGACATAGAAACTTTACTTGGCACAAAAACATGATAAGGAGAGGTTGCTACAGTAGTAAACAACTTCCAAGACTCAAATATAAAACAAAGTACTGTAGCAAAATAACACATGGGTTATCTCCCAAGAAGTTCTTTCTTTATAGCCATTAAGATGGGCTCAGCAATTTTAATGATGCACTCGCAAGAAATAAGAGTTGAAGCAAAAGAGAGCATCAAGAGGCAAATTCAAAACATATTTAAGTCTAACATGCTTCCTATGCATAGGAATCTTGTAAATAAACAAGTTCATGAAGAGCAAAGTAACAAGCATAGGAAGATAAAACAAGTGTAGCTTCAAAAATTTCAGCACATAGAGAGGTGTTTTAGTAACATGAAAATTTCTACAACCATATTTTCCTCTCTCATAATAACTTTCAGTAGCAACATGAGCAAACTCAACAATATAACTATCACATAAAGCATTCTTATCATGAGTCTCATGCATAAAATAATTACTACTCCCAACATAGGCATAGTCATTCTTATTAATTGTAGTGGGAGCAAATTCAACAAAGTAGCTATCAAATATAGGAGGTATATTGTAATCATAATCAAATTTATCCTCCATAACAGGTGGTAACAAAAGACTACTATCATTATAATCATCATAAATGGGAGGCAAAGTATCATCAAAGTAAATTTTCTCCTCAATGCTTGGGGGACTAAAATTATCAAGCTCATCAAAGCCAGCTTCCCCAAGCTTAGAATTTTCCATATCATTAACAACAATGGTGTTCAAAGCATTCATATTAATATGTTCCATGGGTTTTTTAATTTTCGCATCAAACCATCCATGTCTTAAATCAGGAAATAGAATAAAAAGGTCATTGTTGTTCATTATGCCTAACTAGTGTAAACAAGAAACCAAATGTCGCAATTGCGAGTCTAAAGGAAATAGCTTCGAGCACACACACAATGGCGCCGGAAAAGTACTGTTACACTGGAACCGGAGTATGAGTGCCTTTTACCTTTCCTCCCCGGCAACGGCGCCGGAAAAGTGCTTGATGTCTACGGGTGCTTCTATTCTTGTAGGCAGTGTTGGGCCTCCAAGAGCGAGAGGTTTGTAGAACAGCAGCAAGTTTCCCTTAAGTGGATTACCCAAGGTTTATCGAACTCGGGGAGGAAGAGGTCAAAGATATCCCTCTCATGCAACCACTGCAACCACAAAGCAAGAAGTCTCTTGTGTCCCCAACACACCTAATAGGTGTACTAGTTCGACGAAGAGATAGTGAAATACAAGTGGTATGAATGAATATGAGCGATAGTACGGCGCCGGAAAATAGCTCGGCTGGCGTGCGGTTGATGGTAGTAATATTGCAGGAAGTAAACATGCGGTAGTAACGCAGCAGTAGTAATTCGGTAAAACAGGTAACAAGCGATGATAGCGGTATTTAGGAACAAGGCCTAGGGATTAGACTTTCACTAGTGGACACTCTCAACATTGATCACATAACAGAATAGATAAATGCATACTCTACACTCTCTTGTTGGATGATGAACACATTGCGTAGGATTACACGAACCCTCAATGCCGGAGTTAACAAGCTCCACAATAATGCTCATATTTTAGTAAGCTTTAGTGTAAGATAGATCAAAAGACTAAACCAAGTACTAGCATAGCATGCACACTGTCACCTTCATGCATATGTAGGAGGAATAGATCACATCAATATATCATAGCAATAGTTAACTTCGCAATCTACAAGAGATCACAATCATAGCCTACGCCAAGTACTCACACGGTGCACACACTTGTCACCTTTACACACGTGGAGGAGGAATAGAGTACTTTAATAACATCACTAGAGTAGCACATAGATGAATAGTGATACAAAACTCATATGAATCTCAATCATGTAAGGCAGCTCATGAGATTATTGTATTGTAGTACATAGGAGAGAGATGAACCACATAGCTACCGGTACAGCCCCGAGCCTCGATGGAGAACTACTCCCTCCTCATGGGAGCGGCGGCGGTGATGAAGATGGCGGTGGAGATGGCAGCGGTGTCGATGGAGAAGCCTTCCGGGGGCACTTCCCCGTCCGGCAGGGTGCCGGAACAGAGACTCCTGTCCCCCAGATCTTGGCTTCGCGATGGCGGCGGCTCTGGATGGTTTCACGTACCGTGGCTTCCTCCGTCGGGGTTTTTAGGTCAGGACCTTTAAATAGGCGAAAGGGGAGCCTCGGAGGGGCACCAGGGTGCCCTCACTACCAGGTGGCGCGGCCAGGCCTGGGCCCACGCCCAGGTGTGGTGTGGGGCCCCCCTGGCCCATCTCTGGCCCCTCTTCGGTGCTCTGGAAGCTTCCGGGCAAAATAGGAACCTGGGCGTTGATTTCGTCCAATTCCGAGAATATTTCGTTACTAGGATTTCTGAAACCAAAAACAGCAGAAAACAGGAACTGGCCCTTCGGCATCTTGTTAATAGGTTAGTTCCAGAAAATGCACGAATATGACATAAAGTGTGCATAAAACATGTAGGTATCATCAATAAAGTAGCATGGAACATAAGAAATTATCGATACGTTGGAGACGTATGAACTGCTCTCTTGATTTGTCGCTCCCTAGTCTTTTGCTAGCCTTCACTTGTACTGAGCGGGAACGCCGCTCGTGCTTCCAAACACCTGAAAACCAAGTTGTTCCAAAGTGTCCACCATAAATACCTATGCATGGCATTTCAAACCATTCCAAGTAAATTCTCATGCGCTACCTTTAAAACTTTCAAAATGCTTCTCAATTTGTGTTAATGTTTCATAGCTCATGAGGAAGTATGTGGTGTTTAGCTTTCAACCTTGTCATTTACTTTTGACGGACTCTCATATGGACTAGTGGCACATCCGCTTATCCAATAATTTTGCAAAAAGAGTCGGCAATGGGATTCCCGGTCCCAAATTAATTAACTTAAATAGACACTCCTCCATGGTTTGTGATTGTTGGACGGCACCCGAAGGATTCGGTTAGCCATGGCTTGTGTAAGCAAAGGTTGGGGGGAGTGTCATCATCATAATAAAACTTAAATAAAAAGGCACTCCTTCATGGTATGTCATTGTTGGCAGGCACCCGAGGATTCGGTTAGCCATGGTTTGTGTAAGAAAGGTTGGAAGGAGTGCCACATAAACATACAAATAATTCATGGGAGCCGCTCTTGGGAGTCCGGTTGACGAGGTAGTTAGTGTACCCATTACCATTCGTTGACAACAACAAGTACCTCTCAAAATAATTTTACTCTTGTTTTAAAAAATGAAAAGCTCTAGCGCATGTTAATCCCTGCTTCCCTCTGCGAAGGGTCAATCTTTTACTTTTATGTTGTGTCTCCATTCTTTCTTTGAGCACTATCTTGAGAGCACAAGCTGTCATTCTTAGTATAATATGCTTGTCTCAAAATATGATTGATTGTGGTATAACTTTGATGCTTTTATCTTTGACAATCACTACTTCTAGTCTTTCTATGAATTCCAGAGGTGCCTGGGCATTTATGTTTTGCCGATCAAATACGGGCAAGCGAGATACCACTTTATCATACTCTCTTATGAACATTGCAATCCTGCTTATATACATTATTCATGATGCTTATTATTAATTGTTGGTACCTCTCCATGATTGACATAGCTGTTGGATGATCTTATTTGAATGTATCTCATTATGAACTGCTTAAGTATTAGCCATAGCATGAGAATATATACATCATATGAGCAAATGTGTTCGTGAAAGTTCTTTTATCGCTCGGTTGTTAATCGAATTGCTTGAGGACAAGCAATAAGCTAAGCTTGGGGGAGTTGATACGTCCAAAACGTATCTACTTTCCCGAACACTTTTGCTATTGTTTTGCCTCTAATTTGTGTATTTTGGATACAACTAACACGGACTAACGCTGTTTTCGTGAGAATTGCTACGGTGTCTCGTTTTTGTGCAGAAATCCAACTTTCAGGAAAAACCTCGGAATTTATACAGAAGGCCCTATTTTCCCAGAAGACTCACGGAGCCAGAAGGGCAAGTCAGGTGGAGGCCCGAGGGCCCCACACCATAGGGCGGCGCGGCCCAGGAGGGGGGCGCGCGGCCCTAGTGTGTGGCGGCCTCGGCAGGCCTCCGACGCCCTCCTTCGGACTATTTATCGCCCTCGACCTAAAAACACACGGGGAGAAGTGGAAGTCGCCAGAAACCCTCTAGAGAGCCGCCACATCGCGAAACTCCGTCTCGGGAGCCAGAAGTCTCCGTTCTGGCACTCCGCCGGGACGTGGAATTGGAGGAGATCTTCACCGCCATCACCACCAATGCCTCTCCATCAACCAGCCATGTTTCCCCCATCCATGTGTGAGTAATTCCCCCGCTGTAGGCTAAAGGGGATGGTAGGGATTGGATGAGATTGATCATGTAATAGTCACAAGATTGTTAGGGCATGGTGCCTAGTATCCGTAGATGTTACTTTTATGATATTGTTGCAACTTGTTATGCTTAATGCTTGTCACTAGGGCCCGAGTGCCATGATCACATATCTGAACATGTTATTGCTTCATCATGATATGCATTGTTTATTGATCTTACCTGCAAGTTGTATACACATGTCGCTGTCCGGAACCAATGGCCCCGAAGTGACAGAAATCGGGACAACCGGAGGGGATGGTAGTGATGTGAGGATCACATGTGTTCACGGAGTGTTAATGCTTTGCTCCGGTACTCTATTAAAAGGAGTACCTTAATTTCCGATAGTTTCCCTAGAGGCCCGGCTGCCACCTAGCTGGTAGGACAAAAGATGTTGTGCAAGTTTCTCATTGCGAGCACGTACGACTATATATGGAACACATGCCTATTGATTGATTAGTACTTGGATACCGCTTTATTATTACCTCGCAAATGCCCTACCATGATTGTTACATGAATTCTCTCATCCATGCAACGCCTGTTCATCCGTCCACTGTGCCTACGGTATTTTAATCCTGCTGTTTACTATAATCACTACTGCTGTCTTTATTTCACCGCTGCTTGTTATTTCACTATTCCTACTTGTTATAAAGCTGTTACTCTCGATAAACTCTTGCGAGCAAGTCTGTTTCCAGGTGCGGCTGAATTGACAACTCCGTTGTTAAGGCTTACAAGTATTCTTTGTCTCCCCTTGTGTCGAATCAATAAATTGGGTAATACTTCCCTCGAAGACTGTTGCGATCCCCTATACTTGTGGGTCATCAATGGCGACGATTTCCCCCTCCGGGAGGGAATTTCCCCGGCGGATTCCTGCCCGCCGGAGAGCTCTTTTCTCTCTGGTGTCTCTCCGCCCCGCAGAGGCGGCTGTGTCTATTCTCCGTATCCCCCCGTGCCTTAGGTTTTCGGGACGAAGAAGTACGCGAAGGAGAGGCGGCCGAAGGGGGCTGTGGGCCCCCTCCCCACAAGGCGGCGCGGCCAGGCATGGCCCCGCGCTGGCCTATGGGGGGGCCATGGCGGCCCTCCTCGGTCCCTCCTTTTGGCTGGCTTCGTCTTCTGGAAAAATAGGATGTTCTGTATAATTTTTGTCAATTGTTGATCTTCAGAACTATGGTGTCCCGACGGTGCTTTTTCCAGCAGAATCCTGACGCCGGTGAATAATTCTCCAATAATCATGAAACATGCAAAATAGGTGAAATAACATAAGTATCATCTCTAAATATGAAATATATCAATGAATAACAGCAATTTATGATATAAAATAGTGATGCAAAATGGACGTATCAAGAAACATCGGGAGAGAGTTCCCGGATTTTGCAGGTGAGGCAAGGAACTTATACTTTGGTCTAAGTACAAATGGCATGAATCCTTTTGGGGAGCAGAGCTGCAGTCACAGCACCTGGACCGTGAGTATGTGTATCTACAACCTTCCTCCTTGGTTGTGCATGAAGCGGAAATTCATTATGATGCCAGTGCTTATCCAAGGCCCAAAGCAACCGGGCAACGACATTGATGTGTACCTAAGGCCATTAGTCGATGAACTTTTGGAGTTGTGAGGAAAACTAGGTGTACGTGTGTGGGATGAGCACACCGAGCAAGAATTTAACATACGAGCGTTGCTATTCGTAACCATCAATGATTGGCCTGCTCTTAGTAACATTTCAGGACAGACGAACAAAGGATACAATGCATGCACACACTTGTTTAGATGAGACTCGAAAGTAAATATTTGGGAAAAAGCAGAAAAGTTGTGTACCCGTTCAATCGCCGTTTCCTTCCGCACAAGCATCCCTTAAGGAAAAAAGGCAAGCATTTCGATGGCGAGGCAGACCGCCGTCCGAAGCCTGTCCCCCGTAGTGGTGCTGATATATTTGACATGGTCAAGGGTTTAAATGTTATCTTTGGAAAGGGTCCAGGCAGTCAACCTGTTCCGAAAGACGCCGACGGACACGCGCCCATGTGGAATAGGAAATCTATATTTTGGGAGCTAGAATATTGGAAATCCCTGGAAGTCCGCTCTACAATCGACGTGATGCACCTGACCAAGAATCTTTGTGTGAATATTCTAGGTTTTCTGGGCATGTATGGGAAGTCAAAAGATACAATAGAAGCACGTGAGGACCAGAAACATCATAAAGGACGAGACGGCAATCATCCAGGGAAGTTTGAAGGGCCTGCCAGCTACGCTCTTACCAAACAAGAGAAGGACATATTTTTTGAAGCCCTATTCAGTATCAAGGTTCCGTCTGGTTTCTCATCGAATATAATGGGAATAGTAAATATGAAGGAGAAAAAATTCCAGAACCTAAAGTCCCATGACTGTCACGTGCTTATGACACAATTGCTTCCGGTTGCATTGAGGGGACTTTTACCAGAAAATGTTCGACTAGCCATTGTGAAGATATGTGCATTCCTCAACGCAATTTCTCAGAAGGTAATGGATCCAGAAACTTTGTCAGGGTTACAGGCTGATGTGGTCGAATGTCTTGTCAGCTTCGAGTTGTTGTTCCCACCATCCTTCTTTAATATTATGACGCACCTCCTCGTTCACCTAGTTGAAGAGATTAGAATTCTCGGTCCTGTATTTCTACACAATATGTTCCCCTTCGAGAGCTTCATGGGAGTCTTAAAGAAATATGTTCATAACCGCGCTAGGCCAGAAGGAAGTATCTCAAAGGGCTACGGAACTGAGGAGGTCATTGAGTTTTGTGTTGACTTTCTTCCTGACCTTAAGCCGATTGGTGTTCCTGAATCTCGGTATGAGGGGAGGCTGACTGGAAAAGGCACACTAGGAAGGAAAGCAAAGGTGTGCAGGGACAAGATTTCTTTCAATCAAGCAAACTACACAGTTCTATACAACTCCATCTTGGTGGCTCCGTACATCGAGAAACACAAGAATGTTTTACGAGAAATAAACCCGGGGCAGCCCGAGTCCTTGATTACATGTCAACATATGAGTACCTTCGGCAGTTGGTTGCAAAGACATCTCATGAATACCACTGTTGTAGAGCAGCTGTACTTGTTGGCCAAGTTACCATCTTCAAACATATATACATCCCAAGGGTACGAGATAAATGGGAATACATTTTACACGATCGACCAAGATAAAAAAGAGCACCAACCAAAACAGTAGTGTCAGCTTCGATGCAAAAGACGAGAATGGGAAGACCACCACATATTATGGGTACATAGAGGAGATATGGGAACTTGACTATGGACCCACTTTTAAGGTCCCTTTGTTCTGGTGCAAATGGGTGAAGCTCAACGGTGTACATGTAGATGATAAGTACGGTATGACAACAGTGGATCTCAACAATCTTGCGTACATGGACGAGCCATTCGTCCTAGCCAACAAGGTGGCTCAAGTTTTCTACGTGAAGGACATGTCTAGCAAATCGAGAAAAAGAAATCAACAAAAGAATACATCAACCGAGGAGCCAAAGCGCCACATTGTTCTTTCGGGGAAAAGAAACATCGTGGGAGTGGATGACAAGACAGACAAGTCAGAAGATTATAATAAGTTTAAAGAAATTCAACCCTTCACGGTGAAAATTGACCCAAGCATCTTGCTAAATGACGAAGATTCTCCATGGCTACGGCGTAGAAGATCACAACAATAGATGGCGATGTAATAATGTATTTTTCATATATATTTACCAAGAAAATCTCTACATTTATGTAATAATGAGAACCCTTTCTCCAAGACTGTTAGTGAGAGATGGAGTCTTTCACGGGCTTGTAGGGAAATTTTTCCGAGGAGCGGCTTCCGAAGATGCCGTAGGGCGTGTGCACCAACGACATCTTCGAGAAGCTGCGCCACGGGAGATTTCCCAACCCTTTCCACAAGACTGTTAGAGGAGATGGAGTCTTTCACGGCCTTGCAGGGAAATTTTTCCGAGGAGCAGCTTCCGAAGATGCCGTAGGGCGTGTGCACTAACGACATCTTCGAGAAGCTGCGCCACGGGATATTTCCCAACCCTTTCCTTCATCCATGGGAACGAAACTCTGCTTGGCTTGTTGTTCTGCTTGGCAAGGCGCATCGATGCTCCTTTTATAGGCACGCCACCGCTTCTACTTTGTCTTGTTACTTCGACAGGGCGTCGTGTGCTACATGCTTTATCTCATCGAGCAGTGCGTCCACCCACGCGTCCTTATCCTGCCGACAGCTTTAGTCCCGGTTGCACCCACCAACCGTGACTAAAGGTTACCGACACATCCTTATCCTGCCGACAGCTTTAGTCCCGGTTGCACCCACCAGCTGTGACAAAAGGTTACCCGCACGTCAGCCCCCCAGATAAGGCCCTCCTAGATAAGCCTCCCCCAGTTAAGGCCCACTATCATTTGTCCCGGTTTGAGCCTCCACCCGGGATGAAAGTTTCCCGCGCCACTGCATTCCCGCCTATTTTCTTCCCGCGTTCCCTCCTCCGTCTTCCCGCCATTTTTTCACTATATATATGTAGGCTTGGCCTCCATTTACATATCACATCTAGACTCATATCTGCAAACCTCATCACTCTCTCCCATGGCTTCCATCGTATGTCTAACACCCCGGGAGGCGGAGGCGCTTTGCGCCTCGAACTACCCCTGCCCGCCGAGGCTACCGCGTCCCGGCCGGCTGGTTGCTGAGCGTCGGAGGCGTACCGGTCCCTCCTATCCCTCTAGGTGTGCCACGCGAGATGGCCATCACGAACCACTACTATTTCGAGCTCACGCCTGAGCAGCGGAGGAATCCCCAGTGGCATCCCGACTACAGCCCGACTTGGGACAAGCTTCTTCATCAATCGGCGTGAGAGGGCGGTTGCCAGGTACGAGGAGGACGGCCCGCCTCCTTCGAACTTCAACGAGGCCGGCCGTCGGCTGTGGTGGCGCGGCCGGACTCTCCAGAGCGTCATGGCCTACCGTGGCCCCCGCCTGCGCTATCCTCAATCCCAGCCCACGCGTGCTCACCCGCCGAGGTTCGACAACCGCGACCCCGATGGTAGCGACGATGACGTCGGCGACTATGATGACTACAGTGGCGAGTATTATAGGGCTAGGCACGACTATGACCGAATGGCTCCAACATTCAAATCGGCCATGTATCTTAATTTTTCGGTTGAGCTCGTACTTTAATTCCAGTTCAATCGTAATAAAATTTCGTAACAACCACTTTATTGAACAAAAACAACCGACAACGACTTTATAAACTAAATTTAAACTAAAAGAACCGACAACGACTTTATTGAAATTACAATAAAATAGATAAATGACTAGTCTAGTCTCTACTCGTCGTCGGAGGTTGTCTCCGTCCAAATGTCATCCCACCGAGGGTCGTTTTCGGTCCAAGTTGTATTCGGGTTCTCGAGCTCGAACTCGGCGACGGCCCGACGGTGGCGCCTGTTGAACCTGCGTTGTGCCCTGAGGTCAGTGAAGAACGCGTCGGTGTTGTCGATGTCGTTGGGGAACTGCGCCCTCCACTGGCGCATCAACTGCTCGTCGTGCTCGGCGATGGCGATCCTGCGCTGCACCTGGCGGTGCCGGCGACGGTCCTCGTCGTCGACGAGGCACGGCGCCGGTGCGAGGAACTCCGCCTCCTCTAGCGATTCAACATCCGGGAAGTTCATGTCGCGCCGTGGCCGCCGAAAGCGCCAGGCCGCCGCGTCGTAAGCGCACGCCGCCAGCTCCGGCGTGTTGTACGTGCTGAGGGTGAGGAGGAAGCCACCGGCGTGTATCTCGGCGTAGAACCTACCTCTCGGACGCACTCGAACACCACGGAAACCGGACGACCCTCGACGACGTGGAGGCATCCCGGAGATGAATGAGCGGAGGCGGTGGCGACGTGTGGTTGCGCCCGCACGTGTCGCTCTATATAGCGCACGTGGGGCATGGCACGTGTCAGCCACGTCTACACACGTCGCACGCCGGCAGCGACGGGTCGAGGCACGTGGAAGCGGCGGCGACACGTGGCACGAGGAAACCTTAGTCGGTGTCACTCCGCATATCATTAGGGTGAAAGATACATGACTATCAACGTTTGATATGATGCGAGATGCAAATAGTTATATGGATGTCATATTAATGTTCATTGGATTTTTCTGATCAATTTTCATATATAAAATATTTCTATTTGAGTTACCATTTAAAAGTTATTGAAATAATAGTTTTTTATTAAGTTAAAATAGATAAATAAGGGTTTATTTATAAAACATGAAAAAAACAGCTCCAGGGGCTGATCCGCGTCCAACGGCTCCAGGCCGTTGGATTCAAACGGCCGGAGTCGTTGGATGCACTTGGAGCGGATCACCCCCAACCCCTTTTGTCGCGGGTCGTGCCACGGCCCGCGATAAAAGACCCCCCCCCCTTTTATCGCGGGTGGTGGCACCACCCGCGATAAAGGGGGGCCTTTTATCGCGGGCCGAGCCACCCCGCGCGACAAAAGGGTCTAGGTATAAATACCTGGCGCCGCGGGCGGAGCCCCCACCCGCGACACACGGAGGCCAACACTTAGCGAAATCTCACGCCGCTAGGCTGGTGAAATTTTCCGCCGCCGCCGCCGTCGCCGCTGTCGCCGCCTCGAGCTCCTCCGGCGCCTCCTCGTCGAGCCTCCGCCGCTCGTGCGCCCCCTCTGCCGCGCGCGCTCGGGGGCCGCCGCGCGCCGCTTCCTCTCTCTGCCTCGCTCGGGGCCGCCGCGCCGCCTCCCTGAGCCCCTCCGGCGCCGCCGCCTCCCAGCCTTCCTCGAGGTCCTCCTGCGCCGCCGTAGCGGCCGCCTCAGGTAGCCCACCACCAGCAGGGGCGGCGCCACAGTACCGGCGCCGGCGCCCTCGGCCTTTTTTTAAAATTTGTTTGTTATTTAGTTAATTAGTTTTATGTAATTAGTTATTTTGTATATGGTTAAATAGTTAGTTATTTTGTATATGGTTAAATAGTTAGTTTATAGTTATTTTGTATATGGTTAAATAGTTAGTTTATTTTGTATATTTTATATATAGTTAGTTTATTTTGTATATAGTTAGTATAGTACCGACGCCGACACCGACGGTGTTACTAATATATATAGTTAGTATATATAGTACCGACGACGACGCCGACACCGGCCCTCTCCCTCTCTTCTCTCCCTCTCGCGAAAACCATCGACGCCGCAAGTCCCCTCTTCTCTCCCTCTCGCGAACAACCGACGCCGACACCGGCCCTCTCCCTCTCGCAAACACCTCTCTGTCCCTCTCGCGAAAATCACCGACGCCGCAACTCCCCTCTTCTCTCCCTCTCGCGAAAACCATCGACGCCGCAACTCCCCTCTTCTCTCCCTCTCGCGAACAACCGACACCGACACCAGCCCTCTCCCTCTCGCAAACACCTCTCTCTCCCTCTCGCGAAAACCACCGACGCCGCAACTCCCCTCTTCTCTCCCTCTCGCGAACAACCGACTCCGACACCTGCCCTCTCCCTCTCGCGAACAACCGACTCCGATTAGGGTTAGGTTTCGGTTAGTGTTTGGTTAGCTAGGGTTAGGGTTTGGTTTGGGTTAGAACATGTACTTATCGATTTAATTTTTTGCAGAAACAATGGATCCATTCGAACGGGACTTGGAACAGGAAGACATTTTCGAGAACATAATCCGCGATGGTCCAGAAGCCGACCGAGAAGCCCGCGACTCCGGTGATGGAGAAGCCCGCGGCTCCGGTCATGGAGAAGCCGGCGGCTCCGGTGATGGAGAAGCCGACGGCTCCGGTGATGGAGAAGCCGACGGCTCCGGTCATGACGAGGTATACGATTAGTATAGAGACATTAATGGAATTCTATATGTACATATGTATATAAATTAATTAATTTTTATTCTCTTAGGCCTCCGAAGATAAGTTGGACAAACGAGGCCTGACAAAGAAGTTGACCAAAAAAGACCACTTCACAATTGAAGCTATATCACCGGAAGGCCAACTCGTGGCACCTCCAGCTGTCGAACGAAATTTAAAAATCAGTGCGGAGTTCTGGTTAGGGATTCTCTCCCGATCACTATTAGAGAACGGAACAAGACCAAGAAGGTGTCCGAAAATCAGGTTGCCGATAGGTACAAAGACACACTTTTTGACGACCTCATGGCACATTTCACTTTGCCAGATTTGGGATCGGAGTCTGAGATGGCTAAGCAGAGGGCGCTAGTGAAGAAATGGGCTCTTAAGAAGATGGGGGAACTTTTCCGGGCGTATAAGAACCGGTTATGGGCAACTTATAAGGTCGAGAAGAAGCCTCCAGTATTTGAGAACTATCTAGCGAAGCAGGAGCATAATTGGGAAGAATTTGTGAAGTACAAACAATCAGAGGAGGCTGTGAACCTGTCCAAGAAAAACAAGATGAATGCAAGCGAAAAGAAATATCACCATCATACGGGGCGAGGGGGCTACGAAGTAGCCATGCCTAAGTGGGATGCACAAGAGGCTGAGATGGAGCGAAATGGGATCACTCCAGAACCCATGCGAGAAGGATGGGACTTTAGGGCTCGAAATTGGTTCCTTGCGCATGGCTGTGAGTATGACATGAAGACAGGGAACATTGTTGAAAGTGACAGCAGGGTTAGGGTACCTAGGGAAAAATGGATTCAAGTGACGGCAGATATAAAGGCGGGAAAACTAAAGTTTGCTCCCGATAGAGAGAAGGGAGCACGAACAAGAGGCTTCGGCCCTAGTGTTCCATGGTCGCTTGGGTTTTCGGCCGACGCAGAGACTTATAGAAGCCGAGCGAGAGCAAAACAACGCGAGCTGGAGGTGCAGAATGACCGGATGGCCGAGTTCCAACGCCGACTTGACCAGCAGCAGCGGGAGATTCA